>NC_057794.1:363438746-363738746 GCF_018294505.1 Triticum aestivum
CGATTAAAAAAAGCCGACTTAGGCGGGCGCCTCAAACATGCCTCAAACACCCGGGTTGACTGGCACCCCTCATATCCAGCCCAAATATGGGGTGGATATTGGGAGGCCCAAGCACGACCGGGCGCGTCCGCCATGTCGGACTAACGGTCGGGTCCCACATGGAATTGCCTGGAAACCCAATAGTCTGACGGGCGTCTCCTTTGGTGGGGGTGTGAACGCTGCATGGCACCGCTCAGGCTAGTCGCCAGAGGGAAAAGTTGGGCTATTTAAGCCGGCTGGCATCCCCAACCCTAGACAACCTCTTCCTCACTCTCTGCACCGCCAGCCTGAGCACATTTCTATCCATCTCCACCTTCTTCTTCCCTTGCCGCCTAACATGGCCTAGAAAAAGAAGACCACTTACACTATGCTAACACCAGAGCATCGTTCCCAGATCGAGGAGGAGATCCAAGTGAGGCACACGGCCTCGATCGTAGCGGGCCTGCCTCTGGACTCACCAGAGCCGGAGGAGGAGGCGGAGGATGAGCATCAGCCAGAGCCTATGGAGTTGGTGCTGGTTGCGTGCTTCACCATGTAGGAGGCCATGGCGGAGTTCGCCATCGCCCAAGTGGTGGAGATGGCGGAGCAGACAACCATCCTGGAGTCCATCCAGGATGAGGCATACATGGAGTCCAACTGGTGCTTCCTTTGGCAAGAATAGGCGGAGACCAACGTGCTCTTCGGCGAGGTGGAAGCAGAGATGGAGATGGAGGTGGAGGCTAATACGTCTCCAACGTATCTATAATTTTTGATTGTTCCATGCTATTATATTGTCTGTTTTGGATGTTTATGGGCTCTATTAAACACTTTTATATTATTTTTGGGACTAACCTATTAACCCAGAGCCCAGTGCCAGTTTCTGTTTTTTCCCTTGTTTCAGTGTTTCGCAGAAAAGGAATATCAAACGGAGTCCAAACGGAATGAAACCTTCGGGAGCGTGATTTTTGGAACGAACGTGATCCAGGAGACTTGGAGTTGAAGTCAAGGAAGCTTCTAGGTGGCCACGAGGCAGGGAGGCGCGCCTGCCCCCCTCGGCGCGCCCCCGCCCTCGTGGGCCCCTCGTGGCTCCCCTGACCGACTTCTTTCGCCTATATATATACATATAACCTAAAAACATCAAGGAATAGAATAGATCAGGAGTTCTGCCGCTAGAAGCCTCCGTAGCCATAGAAAACCTATCTAGACCCATTCTGGCACCCTGCCGGAGGGGAGAATCCCTCTCTGGTGGCCATCTTCATCATCCTGGTGCTCTCCATGACGAGGAGGGAGTACTTCTCCCTCGGGGCTGAGGGTATGTACCAGTAGCTATGTGTTTGATCTCTCTCTCTCTCTCTCTCTCTCTCTCTCTCTCTCTCTCTTGTGTTCTTGAGGTGATACGATCTTGATGTATCGCGAGCTTTGCTATTATATTTGTATCTTATGATGTTTCTCCCCCTCTAATCTCTTGTGATGAATTGAGTTTTCCCTTTGAAGTTATCTTATCGGTTTGAGTCTTTAAGGATTTGAGAACACTTGATGTATGTCTTGCATGTGCTTATCTATGGTGACAATGGGATATCATGTGATCCACTTGATGTATGTTTTGGTGATCAACTTGCGAGTTCCGTGACCACGTGAACTTATGAATAGGGGTTGGCACACGTTTTCATCTTGACTCTTTGGTAGAAACTTTGGGGCACTCTTTGAAGTTCTTTGTGTTGGTTGAATAGATGAATCTGAGATTGTGTGATGCATATCATATAATCATACCCACAGATACTTGAAGTGACATTGGAGTATCTAGGTGACATTAGGGTTTTGGTTGATTTGTGTCTTAAGGTGTTATTCTAGTACGAACTCTATGATAGATTGAACGGAAAGAATAGCTTCATGTTATTTTACTACGGACTCTTGAATAGATCGATCAGAAAGGATAACTTTGAGGTAGTTTCGTACCCTACCATAATCTCTTCGTTTGTTCTCCGCCATTAGTGACTTTGGAGTGACTCTTTGTTGCATGTTGAGGGATAGTTATATGATCCAGTTATGTTATTATTGTTGAGAGAACTTGCACTAGTGAAAGTATGAACCCTAGGCCTTGTTTCAACATATTGCAATACCATTTGTGCTAACTTTTATCATTAGTTACCTTGATGTTTTTATATTTTCAGATTACAAAAACCTATATCTACCATCCATATTGCACTTGTATCACCATCTCTTCGCCGAACTAGTGCACATATACAATTTACCATTGTATTGGGTGTGTTGGGGACACAAGAGACTCTTTGTTATTTGGTTGCAGGGTAGCTTGAGAGAGACCATCTTGATCCTATGCCTCCCACGGATTGATAAACCTTAGGTCATCCACTTGAGGGAAATTTGTTGCTGTCCTACAAACCTCTGCACTTGGAGGCCCAATGATGTCTACAAGAAGAAGGTTGTGTAGTAGACATCAAGCTCTTTTCTGACGCCGTTGCCAGGGAGGTTAGCGCTGGAAGGTATATCTTTAGATCTTGCAATCAATTCTTTTAGTTTCTTGTTTTATCACTAGTTTAGTCTATAAAAGAAAACTACAAAAATGGAATTAAGGATACCTCATATGCTTCATTTTTTTAATGTCTTTCGTGAAAATAAGGATTCCGATAATTGTGCCAAAGTGTTAGAATAAGAATGTATTAAAATGTTTGGCACTAAATATTTGGATGATGAGCATGATTGCAATGTTGTTAGTATAAATTCCTTGGATATCTATGATGATAATGATATGCAAAGCCACAAGCTTGGGGATGCTATGTTTAATGAAGATGATATTTTTTGTCCCCCAAGTTTTGATGAGCAAATTTATTTTGATGATAGCATGCCTCCTATTTATGATGATTATATTGATGAAAGTGGGTTTGGAAGAGTGTCAACTTTAGGAAGTAATGATCCCACTATTTTGGAGGGTGTTGAATCTTATTGTGATAATTATGAAAGTTGATTTGGAGAGGTCATGACTTTATTTAGTAATGATTCCACTATTTCGGAAGAGGTTCCAATTGATTATGAGAACAAAGTTGCTATCTATGATGATTATTGTGATGACTTGTATGCTACTAAAAATAATAATAACCATGAAACTTGTCATCATGATTTTATTTTTCAATTGGATTATGCCTCACATGATAATTATTTTGTTGAGTTTGCTCCCACTACTATTCCGAATGAGAAGAATTTTGCTTATGTGGAGAGCAGTAAATTTTCTATGCTTGTAGATCATGAAAAGAATGCTTTATGTGATGGTTATATTTTTGAATTCATTCATGATGCTACTGAAAATTATTATGAGGGAAGAACATATGCTTGTAGGAATTGCAATAATATCAAGATTCCTCCCTATGTGCTTAAAGTTTTAAAGTTATGCTTGTTTTGCCTTCCTATGCTAGTTGATTATTGTTCCCATAAGTTGTTTGCTCACAAAATCCCTATGCATAGGAAGTGGGTTAGGCTTAAATGTTCTAGTCATATTCTTCATGATGCTCTCTTTATGTTTCAATTATTATCTTTTATGTGAGCATCATTGAAATCATCATGCCTAGCTAGGGGTGTTAAACGATAGCGCTTGTTGGGAGGCAACCCAATTTTATTTTTGTTACTTGCTTTAATAATTCATATAGCCTCTGTTTAGATGTGATTTTATGCTTTTAGTTAGTGTTTGTGCCAAGTAGAACCTTTGGGAAGACTTGGGGAAAGTCTTTGCGATCTTGCTGTAAAAAACAGAAACTTTTGCGCTCACGAGATTAGCTGCCATTTTTTACTGGAGAGTGCAATTAAGTTGATTCTTTTTTGCAGATGATTAATATACAAATTCCTAAGGTCCACCAATTTATTTGAGAATTTTATGAGTTCCAGAAGTATACGTTTGATACAGATTACTACTGACTGTTCTGTTTTTGACAGATTTATTTTCTTTGTGTTGTTTGCTTATTTTGATGAATCTATGAGTAATATCGGAGCGTATGAACCATGAAGAAGTTGGAATACAGTATATATTACACCAATATGAATTTAGAATGAGTTCACAACAGTACCTAAGTGGTGGTTTATTTTCTTATACTAACGGAGCTTACGAGTTTTATGTTAAGTTTTGTGTTGTGAAGTTTTCAAGTTTTGGGTAAAGATTAGATGGACTATGGAATAAGGAGTGGAAAGAGCCTAAGATTGGGGATGCCCAACGCGCCCCAAGGCAATATTCAAGTACAACCAAGATCCTAAGCTTGGGGATGCCCTGGAAGGCATCCGCTCTTTTGTCTTCGTTCATCGGTAACTTTACTTGGAGCTATATTTTTATTCACCACATGATATGTGTTTTGCTTGGAGCGTCAATTTATTTTGTTAGGATTTTCTTGCTGTTATTTATAAAAATGTTTTGCATCTTTTATTTCAATAAAAGTGGCATTGATAGCCTTTACTATGCCTATTTTACAAGTCCACATGTTGTTGTTTGAAAACAGAAAGTTTACCGCTGTTGCAAAAAATCCCTAGAAAAGTCAGAATGTGATAAAATGTTGAAACCTTTTGCCTAATAAGCTAAGATAAATTTAATACAGTGGGAATTTTCTTTCATAATTTTTGGAGGTAGGGAAGTATGCATCTTGCTGCACTCTTTACAGACTGTCCTGTTTAGGCAGATTGCTGTTATGTTTGCATTGTTTGCATATGTTTGCTTCTTTAATGATTCTATTTTAGGATAGGACTATTAAATATGCAGAGGCATTTAGTATTCAATGTTGAATAATAATTTTAGTGATTTGCTACAGTAGAGTATGGTAAGGTTTTTGCATTGGTTTATACTAACTTATCTCACGAGTCCTTGTTGAGTTTTGTGTGGATGAAGCTTTTGAGATTTAGGGAGACCATGATATGAGAGGAATTAACAAGACACAAAATCTCAAGCTTGGGGATGCCCAAGGCATCCCAAGATAATATTTCAAGAAGTCTCAAGCGTCTAAGCTTGGGGATGCCCCAGTTGGCATCCCACCTTTCTTCTTCAACAACTACTGGTTAGTTTCGGTTGATCCTAAGTTTTTGCTTCTTCACATGATGTTTGCCATTCTTAGAATGTCATTTTACTTTGTTTTGCTTTATGTTTGAATAAAATACCAAGATCTGAAATTCTTAAATGTTAGAGAGTCTTCACATAGTTGCATAATTATTCGACTACTCATTGATCTTCACTTATATCTTTTGGAGTAGTTTGTCATTTGCTCTAGTGCTTCACTTATATATTTTTAGAGCACGGTGGTGGTTTTACTTTATAGAAATAATTGATCTCTCATGCTTCACTTATATTATTTTGAGAGTCCTTTAGTACAACATGGCAATTTGCTTTTATGCCTAATAAAAACTTTCATATAAGTGCATTGAATACTAAGAGAAGTTTGATACTTGATGATTGTTTTGAGATATGGAGATAGTGATATCAAAGTTGTGCTAGTTGAGTAGTTGTGAATTTGAACAATACTTGTGTTGAAGTTTGCAAGTCCCGTAGCATGCACGTATGGTAAACATTATGTAACAAATTTGAAACATGAGGTGTTATTTGATTGTCTTCCTTATGAGTGGCGGTCGGGGACGAGCGATGGTCTTTTCCTACCAATCTATCCACCTAGGAGCATGCGCATAATACTTGGTTTTTGATGACTTGTAGATTTTTGCAATAAGTATGTGAGTTCTTTATTACTAATGTTGAGTCCATGGATTATATGCACTCTCACCCTTCCATCATTGCTAGCCTCTTCGGTACCGTGCATTGCCCTTTCTCACCTTGAGAGTTGGTGCAAACTTCGCCTGTGCATCCAAACCCCGTGATATGATACGCTCTATCACACATAAACCTCCTTATATCTTCTTCAAAACAGCCACCATACCTACCTATTATGGCATTTCCATAGCCATTCCGAGATATATTGCCATGCAACTTTCCACCGTTCCGTTTCTTATGACACACTTCATCATTGTCATATTGCCTTGCATGATCATATAGTTGACATCATATTTGTGGCAAAGCCACCATGCATAATTTATGATACGTCTCCGTCGTATCTACTTTTCCAAACACTTTTGCCCTTGTTTTGGACTCTAACTTGTATGATTTGAATGGAACTAACCCGGACTGATGTTGTTTTCAGCAGAATTGCCATGGTGTTGTTTTATGTGCAGAAAACAAATATTCTCGGAATGACCTGAAACTCCACGGAACATCTTAGAAAAAATAAAAAAAAATCCTCACCAAACATGAAGACCAGGGGGCCCACACCCTTCTCACAAGGGCGCCCCCCCCTAGGGCGCGCCCCCCTACCTCGTGGGCCCCCTGGATGCCCTCCGACGCCAACTCCAACTCTATATATTTGCTTTTGGAGATAAAAAAATCAGAGAGAAGAAATCATCGCGTTTTATGATACGGAGCCGCCGCCAAGCCCTAAAACCTCTCGGGAGGGCTGATCTGGAGTCCGTTCAGGGCTCCGGAGAGGGGGATTCGTCGTCGTCATCATCATCAACCATCCTCCATCACCAATTTCAGGATGCTCACCGCCGTGCGTGAGTAATTCCATCGTAGGCTTGCTGGACGGTGATGGGTTGGATGAGATTTATCATGTAATCGAGTTAGTTTTGTTAGGGTTTGATCCCTAGTATCCATTATGTTCTGAGATTGATGTTGCTATGACTTTGCTATGCTTAATGCTTGTCACTAGGGCCCGAGTGCCATGATTTTAGATCTGAACCTATTATGTTTTCATGAATATATGCGAGTTCTTGATCCTATCTTGCAAGTCTATAGTCACCTACTATGTGTTATGATCCGGCAACCCCGAAGTGACAATAATCGGGACCACTCCCGGTGATGACCATAGTTTGAGGAGTTCATGTATTCACTATGTGCTAATGCTTTGTTCCGGTTCTCTATTAAAAAGGAGGCCTTAATATCCCTTAGTTTCCAATAGGACCCCGCTGCCACGGGAGGGTAGGACAAAAGATGTCATGCAAGTTCTTTTCCATAAGCACGTATGACTATATACGGAATACATGCCTACATTACATTGATGAATTGGAGCTAGTTCTGTGTCACCCTATGTTATGACTGTTACATGATGAACCGCATCCGGCATAATTATCCATCACTGATTCGGTGCCTACGAGTTTTCCATATACTAGTTTACGCTTATTTACTTTCCCGCTGCTACTGTTACAATCACTACAAAATACCAAAAACATTAATTTTGCTGTCTTTACTTTTGTTGCCGCTACCACCACTATCATATTACTTTGCTACTAAACACTTTGCTGCAGATACTAAGTTTCCAGGTTTGGTTGAATTGACAACTCAGCTGCTAATACTTGAGAATATTCTTTAGCTCCCCTTGTGTCGAATCAATAAATTTGGGTTGAATACTCTACCCTCGAAAGCTGTTGCGATCCCCTATACTTGTGGGTTATCAAGACTAATTTGCTGGCGCCGTTGCCGGGGAGCATAGCTCTATTCTTTGAGTCACTTGGGATTTATATCTGTTGGACACTATGAAGAACTTGAGAGATCCAAAAACCAAGATCTATCCCTCAACTACAAGGGGAGGTAAGGAACTGCCATCTAGCTCTGCACTTGATTCACCTTCTATTAGGAGTAAGTTTGCGACACCTACACCTGCTTCTGCTATTCGTTCTGATATGTCGCATGTTATTGATGATGCCACTTCTGCTATGCATGATACTTATGATGAAATTGCTTCTATGCCTGATACTACTGTGCCCCATGGTGAATTTCTTGATGAACAAATTGCTAGGGCTAGAGAAAAAGAAATTATTGAATCTTAATACGATGATGATAGTGATGATGAAAATATGCCTGTTATTCCTGAGGGTTATCTTTTTGATATGGAATCTTCTGCCGCTATTTTAGCTTGCAGAGATAGATATGAGCTTAAGGGGTTATTAATTAAATGGAACAAAGAATCACTTAGAGATAAAATGAAACCCGATCCTGCTTTTGCTACTTCACCTATTTGTGTTCCTGATAAGGATTATGAATTCTCTGTTGATCCTGATATAATTACTTTGGTTGAATCTGATCCGTTTTATGGCTATGAATCTGAAACTGTTATGTCACATCTTACTAAGTTAAATGATATAGCTGCCCTGTTTACTAATGATGAGAGATCGCGTTACTTTTATATACTCAAAATATTTCCGTTCTCATTAAAGGGTGATGCTAAGATATGGTTTAATTCTCTTGATCCTGGTTGTGTGCATAGTCCCCAGGATATGATTTATTACTTATCTGCTAAATATTTCCCTGCTCATAAGAAACAAGCTGCTTTGAGGGAAATATACAACTTCATGCAAATTAAAGAAGAGAGTCTCCCACAAGCTTGGGGGAGGCTTCTCAAGTTACTTAATACTTTGCCTGATCATCCTCTTAAGAACCCTGAATTACTTGATATCTTTTATAATGGACTAACCGATGCTTCCAGAGATTACCTGGATAGTTGTGCTGGTTCTCTTTTCAGGGAAAGAACACCGGATGAAGCTGAAATTCTATTGAATAATATGTTGACAAATGAAAATAATTGGGCACCTCCTGAGCCAGCTCCTGAGCCAACTCCTGCTCCAATTACTAAACCTATTCACAAACCAACTCCGAAGAAGAGAGGTGTTCTATTTCTCAGTCCCGAAGATATGCAAGAGGCAAAGAAATCTATGAAAGAAAAAGGTATTAAAGCTGAAGATGTTAAGAATTTACCTCCTATTGAAGAAATACATGGTCTTAATTCATCGCCTGTTGAAGAAACATATGATCTTAATTCTTTATTTACTGAAGAACCTCCTGATCTCGATATCCCGACACAGGTAGTAAGGTAAATTATCTCTATAGATATGATAAAGCTGAAGTCCCTCCTACTAAAATTGCTAGTCAGTGCTTGGATGAGTTTGATAACTTTATGTTTAAGCAAGACGACTTCAATGCTTATTTTGGTAGACAATTAAAAGAAAATGCTTATATGATTAGACGCTTGGGTGATTATATGGCTAATATCAAAGGTGAACTTAAACTTGTTAGCAAACATGCTTCTATGGTTACCACTCAAGTAGAACAAGTACTTAAGGCTCAAAAAGAAGTGCTTAATGAAATGAATAATAAGAAAAATGATTATGCTATTAGAGTGGCTACTAGAACTGGTAGAATGACTCAGGAACCTTTGTATCTTGAAGGCCACCCTAAGAGAATCGAGCAAGATTCTCAAAGAAATAATATTGATGTTCCTAGTTCTTCTAAAAAGAAGAAGAAGAAAAATGATAGAACTATGCAAACTTCTAGTGAACCTATTGTTGAACCACCTGATAATCCAAATGATATTTCTATGTCTGATGCTGAAACACAATCTGGTAATGAACATGAACCTAATGAAAATATTAATGATGATGTTCATAATAATGCTCAACCTAGTAATGATAATGATGTAGAAATTGAACCTGTTGTTGATCTTGATAACCCACAATCAAAGAATCAACATTATGATAAAAGAGACTTTGTTGCTAGGAAATATGGTAAAGAAAGGGAACCTTGGGTTCAGAAACCCATGCCCTTTCCTCCAAAACCGTCCAAGAAAAAGGATGACGAGGATTTTGAGCGATTTGCTAAAATGATTAGGCCTATCTTTTTGCATATGAGATTAACTGATGTGCTCAAAACAAATCCTTATGCTAAATATATGAAGGATATCATTACTAATAAAAGAAAGATATCGGAAGCTGAGATTTCCACCATGCTTGCTAATTATACTTTTAAAGGTGGAATACCAAAGAAACTTGGAGACCCCGGAGTACCTACTATACCTTGCTCCATTAAAAGAAATTATATTAAAACTGCTTTATGTGATCTTGGAGCCGGTGTTAGTGTTATGCCTCTCTCTTTATATCGTAGACTTGACTTGAATAAGCTGACACCTATTGAAATATCTTTGCAAATGGCTAATAAATCAACTGCTATACCTGTCGGTATTTGTGAGGATGTGCCTGTTGTGGTTGCAAACGTTACTATTTTAACGGACTTTGTTATTCTTGATATTCCCGAGGATGATAATACGTCTATTATTCTTGGAAGACCTTTTCTTAATACTGCAGGGGCTGTTATTGATTGCAACAAAGGCAATGTCACTTTTCATGTTAATGGTAATGAGCATACGGTACACTTTCCGAGGAAACAACCTCAAGTTCATACTATCAACTCTATTGGAAAAATTCCATCAATTATATTTGGAGGTTTTGAATTTCCTCTTCCTACTGTCAAGAAGAAATATGATACTCTTATTACTGGGGATGTGCATATCCCCGTTGAGGTAACTTAGTGTTATTCGAAATTTCTCTGGTTTCATGATTATCGGAATGAGGTTGTTAACAAGACCTGATCAACCTTGTTAGTGGATTCTTTTTGATGAGCATGAGATGGACGAAACTAGAAGCACCACCTTCTGTACCTTCTCTTTTACTTTCTATTATTTAGATTAAATACATTAAAAATAGTATTTTTCTGTCTGTTTCCTGGCTTATCCGTGCAATATAAAAATATCCTGAAAATAAAAGTCCTCCGAATGCCATGCCAATTTAATATGATTTTTTCGGGAATATTTGAGGATTTACTATGCAAAAATTACCGCGGGAGGAGCTGTCACCTGGCCACGAGGGTGGTGGGCGCCCCCCTGCCTCGTGGGCCCATGGTGGCCCTCCTCCACTTATCGCAGCACCCATCTTCTTCCTCTGTCTCACACAAACCCGAAAAACGAACTCAAGCACGAGTTCCAGCCACTTTTGCTGTGATTTTTGATCTCCTTGCTCAAAGCACCTCTCGCAAAACTGCTTGGGGAGATTGTTCCTTGGTATGTGACTCCTCCATTGGTCCAATTAGTTTTTGTTCTAGTGCTTTATTCTTTGCAAATTTGTGCTGCATAGGTGACCATGTTCTTGAGCTTGCATGTCAAATTTATATGGTTCCAAGTAGTTCTAATGCTTGATATAGGCTCTAGGCACTTGTAGGAGTAGTTGCTATCAGTTTTATTGAAGTTGGCTCACTTTTGTTTGAAGTTACTAAAAATTTCAGATTATTTCAGAAAAATAATGAGGAGATTTTTTAGGGGCTCATCGAGCCAAAGCTCGAAGGAAAAGGCACCAAAGCCTAAGTATAATTTGCCGCGCACCGCGGAGATTCGGGCGTGTGAATGGCCTTCTGATGATTTCTTGAGAGCAGCCGGTATCTATGAAGATTTTCATGAATTGGCTCACAATGCAGGCCTCACCGCTTTCCTCCACGACCAGTGCGATCATTATCTCTTACTCACAAATACTTTTGTGCAAAACTTTCATTTTCATTCTAGGAACTCACCACCTACGGTGGAGTTTCATTTATATGATGAGCATAAGGAGATGTCACTTTATGATTTCTGTCGGATTTGTTTAGTCCCTTTTGAGGGCAAGACAGAAGAACCACATTATGATGATGTGGCTGGGTTTATTGATACTATCACTGTAGGAGAAACTAGGAAGGATTCCGATGCACGAATCACTAGCATACATTTTTCCTGTTTTACGTTACTTTGCATTATTTGCTAGTCGTTGTTTAATTGGACGTGGAAACTGTGGAAACCTTAGTATCCCTGATATAATTATTCTGCACCATGGTTTATACAGTGATAACACTTTTAGTATGGGCGGTATTATTGCTAGACAGTTAAGTATGAACCGTACCAAAGGCCCCATCTTTGGAGGCGTCTATGCCACACGCCTAGCTGCACATTTTAACATACCTATTAGGCATGCTGAGAAGGAAGAAAAGGTGCTGCCCCGTGTTTATCTAGATCATAAAAGTATGGTGGCACATGATTTTATTGTTAAGAATAGGGCAGGAGAGCTTAAGTATCAATTTTTCTTTAACAAACATCATCCTGAGACTATTATCCTGCCTGCTCCTTCTTTGTTTAATTTTGTAGGACCCTACCTCGTTACGTGGGCTGCCGTCCAAGCTTAGAAGAATCCTGCACCAGCCCCGGAACAGGAGCCCACAAGATGAGCCTCCCACGACAATCTGTTTATTCTTGGGATCCGAGATGACTGTCAGCCAGTGGCAGTCAGAGGGTCCTCTTCTTCATCACAGTATGATCCCAACTATTTTTCCTCAATCACAGTACGACCCCAACAACTATTATTATGGATATCTGCCAGGCAGCTATGGCCATAGACCAACTTAGGCCAAAAGCCTAAGCTTGGGGGAGTACGTATTTCTCACCGACATTACATTTATGTTCACACACACTCATTGCTAGATGTCGGTGCTCATACTTTTTCACTGTAATATCCATGCTAGTTTATTTTCTTTTTCCTGTTTTCTTCTTGTGTGTTTGTTAACCTTAAGAAAAAACAAAAAAATAGTTAGTAGTTTATTTTCCTGCTATAGTAGTAATAATTAAAAAGAAAACCCAAAATATTTCCCGTTCTTCTTTTGCTTGTTGGGAGCTTTCCCCGTTGTAAATAGTTTTATTCTTTTTCTTTGGGGTCAGTAGGAGAAGACCATAATTAAATTGTTGAAGTGGCTCTTATATGCATTATTGTTGATTTAACCCAGAGCCCCATATTGCCTTGTCTTCTCCTGTTTATTGAAATGCTCGCAGATTCCCAGCTTAGTCCAATGCACATACACTCTTATTATTATTCACACCATTCGGTCGTGCAAGTGAAAGGCAATTTATGATGATATATGATGGGACTGACTGAGATGAAAAAAGCTGGTATGACTCGACCTCTTTTGTTTTTGTAAATATGAGTCCCTCGTTCTTGATTCAGCTTATTATGAATAAACATGTTTGCAATGACAATTAGAGATCATAGTCTCTTGTGCCATGCTTGATTAGCTATGAGTTATAATGATTTACCTTGTGTGCCAACATTGCTATTGAGATGATTATGATGTGGTATGATGGGGTGTATCCTCCTTTGAGTGATTTAAGTGACTTGACTTGGCACATGTTCACGCATGTAGTTTGAAACAAAATCAACATAGCCTTCACGATATTTATGTTCATTGGTAGATTATATCCTACTCATGCTTGCATCCAATATTTATTAATTTTAAATGCATGTACATGGCTGTTGTCGCTCTCTGGTTGGTTCGCTTCCCAGTCTTTTGCTACCTTCACCTGTACTAAGCGGAATACTGCTTGTGCATCCAATCCCTTAAACCCCAAAGTTTATTCCAGATGAGTCCACCTATACCTTCCTATATGCGGTATCTACCTGCCGTTCCAAGTAAATTTGTATGTGTCAAACTCTAAACCTTCAAATAAACATTTTGTTTTGTATGCTCGAATAGCTCATGTATCAACCAAGGTTGTCCTTATCTTCCGTGTTAGGCGGGTTATTCTCAAGAGGAGTGGACTCCGCTCCTCACTCACGAAAAATGGCTGGTCACCGGGATGCCCAGTCCCATGCTTTATGCAAACTAAATCAAAATTAATTGCAAACAAAACTCCCCCTGGGACCTGATGTATGTTGGAGGCACTCGTTGTTTCGAGCAAGCCATGGATTGATGCTTGTTGGTGGAGGGGGAGTATAAACTTTACCATTCTATTTGGGAACCGCCTATAATGTGTTTAGCATGGAAGATATCGCCATCTCTTAGTTGTTACGTTGACAATGAAAGTATATCGCTCAAAATACAATTTATCTCTATTTCAAAACCGAGCTCTGGCACCTCTACAAATCCCTGCTTCCCTCTACGAAGGGCATATCCATTTACTTTTATGTTGAGCCATCACCCTCTTATTAAAAAGCACTAGCTGGAGAGCACAACCGTCATTTGCATTCATCACTATTAATTTATATTGGGTATGACTATGATTGGATCCCTTTTACCATGAATTACAATGTCTAGTCAGTCCTTGATCTTTAAAGGTGCTCTGCATTTATGTTTTGCGGTCTCAGAAAGGGCTAGCAAGATACCATCTTGTTATATCATATTATGATTGTTTTGAGAATGCGTTGTCATCCGAGATTTATTATTATGACTTGCTAGTTGATTATGCTATTGATATGAGTAATTGTGAGACCTGAGAATTATTGCAAATGTGGATAGTTATGATCTATGCTGAGAACTTGAATGCTGGCCTTACATAGTTACAACAACAAGAGTAAACAGAGTTTGTAAAAGTTTTTCTTTCTTTCTTTCAGTTTGTCAACTGAATTGCTTGAGGACAAGCAAGGGTTTAAGCTTGGGGAAGTTGATACGTCTCCATCGTATCTACTTTTCCAAACACTTTTGCCCTTGTTTTGGACTCTAACTTGTATGATTTGAATGGAACTAACCCGGACTGACGATGTTTTCAGCAGAATTGACACGGTGTTGTTTTATGTGCAGAAAACAAATATTCTCGGAATGACCTAAAACTCCACGGAACATCTTAGAAAAAATAATAAAAAATCCTCGCCAAAGATGAAGACCAGGGGGCCCACACCCTTCTCACGAGGGTGGGGGCGCCCCCCCTAGGGCGCGCCCCCCTACCTCGTGGGCCCCCTGGATGCCCTCCGATGCCAACTCCAACTCTATATATTTGCTTTCGGAGGGAAAAAATCAGAGAGAAGAAATCATCGTGTTTTACGATACGGAGCCGCCGCCAAGCCCTAAAACCTCTCGGGAGGGCTGATCTGGAGTCTGTTCGGGGCTCCAGAGAGGGGGATTCGTCGCCGTCGTCATCATCAACCATCCTCCATCACCAATTTCATGATGATCACCGCCGTGCGTGAGTAATTCCATCGTAGGCTTGCTGGACGGTGATGGGTTGGATGAGATTTATCATGTAATCGAGTTAGTTTTGTTAGGGTTTGATCCCTAGTATCCATTATGTTCTGAGATTGATGTTGCTATGACTTTGCTATGCTTAATGCTTGTCACTAGGGCCCGAGTGCCATGATTTCAGATCTGAACCTATTATGTTTTCATGAATATATGTGAGTTCTTGATCCTATCTTGCAAGTCTATAGTCACCTACTATGTGTTATGATCCGGCAACCCCAAAGTGACAATAATCGGGACCACTCCCGGTGATGACCATAGTTTGAGGAGTTCATGTATTCACTATGTGCTAATGCTTTGTTCCGGTTCTCTATTAAAAGGAGGCCTTAATATCCCTTAGTTTCCAATAGGACCCCGCTGCCACGGGAGGGTAGGACAAAAGATGTCATGCAAGTTCTTTTCCATAAGCACGTATGACTATATACGGAATACATGCCTACATTACATTGATGAATTGGAGCTAGTTCTGTGTCACCCTATGTTATGAATGTTACATGATGAACCGCATCCGGCATAATTATCCATCACTGATCCGGTGCCTACGAGTTTTCCATATACTGGTTTACGATTATTTACTTTCCCGCTGCTACTGTTACAATCACTACAAAATACCAAAAACATTACTTTTGCTGTCTTTACTTTTGTTGCCGCTACCACCACTATCATATTACTTTGCTACTAAACACTTTGCTGCAGATACTAAGTTTCCAGATGTGGTTGAATTGACAACTCAGCTGCTAATACTTGAGAATATTCTTTGGCTCCCCTTGTGTCGAATCAATAAATTTGGGTTGAATACTCTACCCTCGAAAGCTGTTGCGATCCCCTATACTTGTGGGTTATCAATTTATCATACATGTCACTCTTGATTCATTGCCCATCCTAGTACACCGCCGGAGGCATTCATATAGAGTCATATCTTGTTCTAGTATCGAGTTGTAATCATTGAGTTGTAAATAAATAGAAGTGTGATGATCATCATTAATAGAGCATTGTCCCAAAAAAATAAAAATAAAAGAGAAAGGCCAAATAAAAAAAGGAAGGCCCAAAAAAAGAAAAAAGGAGAAAAATAAAAAATAAAATAAAAAGGGGCAATGCTACTATCCTTTTCCACACTTGTGCTTCAAAGTAGCACCATGATCTTTATGATAGAGAGTCTCTTGTTTTGTCACTTTCATATACTAGTGGGAATTATTCATTATAGAACTTGGCTTGTATATTCCAACAATGGGCCTCCTCAAGTGCCCTAGGTCTTCGTGAGCAAGCAAGTTGGATGCACACCCACTTAGTTTCTTTTGTTGAGCTTTCATACATTTATAGCTCTAGTGCATCCGTTGCATGGCAATCCCTACTCCTTGCATTGACATCAATTAATGGGCATCTCACTAGCCCATTGATTAGTCACGTCGATGTGAGACTTTCTCCTTTTTGTCTTCTCCACATAACCCCCTCATTATATTCTATTCCACGCATAGTGCTATATCCATGGCTCACGCTCATGTATTGCGCGAAAGTTGAAAAAAGTTTGAGATTACTAAAGTATGAAACAATTGCTTGACTTGTCATCGGGGATGTGCATGATGAGAGCATTCTTGTGTGACAAAAATGGAGCATGACCAAACTATATGATTTTGTAGGGATGAACTTTCTTTGGCCATGTTATTTTGAGAAGACATGATTGCTTAGTTAGTATGTTTGAAGTATTATTATTTGTATGTCAATATTAAACTTTTGTCTTGAATCTTATTGTCGGGTGGTAGGTGCGACATATGCCAACGGGTGGCTTATCATTGGGAGCCAGTAAGACGTCGCCGGTGCCTGGAAACGGGATGAGGCGAAGACATGCACGCCGGCGAATCTTACCCAGCTTCGGGGCTCTCCGTGGAGATAACACCCCTACTGCTGCTCTGCGGGGTCTCCGCATGATCACTAGATGGACAAGTAGCTACACAATGCTCCTTGAGCTGTTTGGTGGGAGGAGGAAGAAGGGCACGGCTAGCTTGCTTCTTCTCCTGGTGTGGTGTCTAAAACTAGCTGAGGGTTCAACCCTTTGCATGGGTGTCCCGAGGGGTTTATATAGGCCTACCCCCCGGGGGTACAATGGTAATCCGGCTGGGTGTGGGGCCCAGCCGTCTGTGTCTTTGCTCTCCCGGCTTCTGCGCCGGCTGCTGGGGCCCGCCGGCTGGTTGCTGTTGGCCTATCTGGTGACGAGGGCTTCGCCGAGGTAAGCATGGCTATAGTGATGCCGTCCGGCGGGTGGCCACTATAGCCTCACCGCGTCTTGTCTCCTTAATGGGGTGTCTCCTTCGAGGGGGTGGCAAGCCGGCTGGAGAGAGCCGGCTCCGTCTCGGGCCGACTGGGGGAGGCCAGGCCGCCTTCAGGTGTCTCTCTGCCTGAGGGGGCCCATCGCCCGTGGCCGTACTGGTAATCCATCATGGATGACATCAGGGTCAGTGTGGCAACAGTGCCGCGCCGGACGGGTCATGGCCACCCATACGGCACACTGTGTCAGGCGCGCTCCGGGATTCGGGGGTGGCAGGCTCCACTGTAGCCACGCCTCGTCACATCTCCGTTAGGTGGGTGCAAACTTTGAGGGTACGGTCTCGACCGCTTTATGGGGGGCGGCTTCTCGGGGTCGGCATCCTCGCGGCCGGCTTCTTGGAGTCGGCCTCCTCGCTGCCGGCTTCTTGGAGTCGGCATCCCATGGCTTTCTTCATGAGGGCTAAAGTCGGGCCGCCTTCCGAAAGCCAGCCTGGGTGACAGCCAGCGAGGGGAAGGCGGCCCCATGTCTTGGATTCTTGAGAGCCGAATGGGCTCATAATTTTTTCAGAAGGGCCACGGGAAGCCGGCTAGGCTACCCATGACTATTTACTCTGACAGTAGTCCCCGAAGCTGAGCGAGCTTCGAGGCTGATAAGGGGACGAGAAGCTTGGTCAGCTTCCTATCCTGCGGGGCCGGCTTTGCTTGTGCGTGCCGACTTCCGTGAGCTCCGGTTCTCGTAGGCGGGAATGCGGGCCACGTGGCGAGGAAATCCTGCCAACGCACGCGCGCGACGGGACGTCGCCGCAGGCCCGGGCCCGCCACTCGCAGGCCTCAGTTCGAGCGCGGATCTTCCGTGGCCCACATGGACCGCTCGCCTTCCCACGGCGGTTTTATTTCGCCATTAGGGCGTAATAAACGCGGGACGTGGGGGAGTGGGCACGATCGACCCCCACGTTTCCCCACGCCGCGCCTCCTCGGCTCCGCCACGCGAGCCTATAAGTTAGGGGAGGAGGGGGAGCGACAGAGGTTCGCACGCTCTCCCTCGCTCCGCCCCTTCTCGTCCTACTTTCTTCCTCTCGTCGCCGCCGCAGCCTCCCGTCTCAGCGCCGCTGCGCCGCCACATCGTCTTGCTCCCATGGCGCCGTCGAGCTCGTGGGACGGCTCCAACGTCCACGAGGACCATGTTGAGTTCCTCCGCCAGACTCAGCGCCTGCCCGACGCCAACCTCGTGCGGGTCCGCCTGGCGCCAGAGATAAAGATCTTGCCGGCACCAGAGGAGGGCGAATGGGTCGTCTTCCGCTCGCACTTCCTGCGCGGCTTCGGCCTTCCGGTGAGCGGATTTTTGCGCTCCTTCCTAGAGTTCTACAACCTTCAGCCGCATCACCTCACGCCCAATGCGGTGATGCTTCCGTCAGCCTTCGTCTCCCTCTGCGAAGGTTTCTTGGGGCTGCTCCCCACGCTGGAGCTCTGGGGGGAGTTCTTCCAGAGCAAACTCGGCACCGTCGTCGCAGGCGTGCCCGCCCCCTACGGGGCCTTCATCGCCATGAGGAGGGCGGGCAAGAACAACCCATTCCCGCCCATCCCCCTGATCCAGTCGGTGAAGATCTGGCAGAAGTCGTACTTCTACGTGAAGAACGTCGCCGAGCAAGGAGACTACATCAACCTGCCGGCTTACGTAGCCGGCCCGCCGGCTGGGAGGCAGCCCTCATGGAGTTTCCGGCCCTGGTCGCTGTCT
Organism: Triticum aestivum; assembly: GCF_018294505.1. NCBI lineage: Eukaryota > Viridiplantae > Streptophyta > Magnoliopsida > Poales > Poaceae > Triticum > Triticum aestivum. The sequence goes on from NC_057794.1 coordinate 363,457,637, forward strand.
CAGGCCGGGAACGCTGCCGTCTCCCGTCTTTGGGTGATGATCTAGTCGGAAGGCCTGAGCGGGGCCGACTTGGTGGCCGCCTTCGTGGAGCGTCGGATATCTCCCCTCCAAAGCCGGCCCCACATGATGTGTCAGATGAGCGGCCGCTTTCGACCCAAGCCGACTGAGCACCAGGGAGATGCCTCATGCGGAGGTATCGTACATGGTAAATTACATCTCCAATTGCAAGCTCGCCGAAGCCTGGCGATACGGCAAGGCGCCGTATTCTCGTGCCAACCCTCCGCCCGTGGTAAGCCTTCCTCTCTTTCTTCTTTTCGTTGGTAGCCGACTTTATGATGGCCGGCTTTTGATCGGCCGGTTCTTCTTAGCAGAACCCCCTTCTCCCGCCGACGATCGGGGCAGCGGGGATAGAACGCCAGTACGCCCCCGACCGCACGGCGGACGACGTCGACGACCTGGATTTGGGGGCGGCCGCCATAGAAGACGCCGTCGTGGGGGACGACGCCGAGCCCGGGGGCTCAAGGCTTACCGCCAGCTTCGAGGACTGGCCGGATGATGCTGAAGCCGAAGTCGCCCCGCGTCGCCAACCGGCGGCCGACTATCAGGGCGCGGGCTCGTGCCGGCTGCAGGCGGCGGCGCACAGAAGCGCCGGGCCGCTTCAGGCCTCTTTGGCAGTCGGCCAAAGAAGTCCAAAGCCTCCACCACGGCGACCAAGCAAGATGAGGCGGCTGCGAAAGCGGCCCGCTTCCGCAAGGCGGTGAAGCAGCCTCAGGCGGTCTCAGCGTAAGTCGTTGATTGCTTTGTCACATGCTTTGCATCGTTCTCTCTTGTTCAAAAATTCTTCTTAACCCTTTCCCGCTTGCTGGACAGGGCGCCGCTTTCCCTTGAGCGGGGTCCGGGCGGCTCCGTAGTGGGACTGGCTGGAGGGTCTTCGAGCTCCCGCCGCGTGGACCCCCGCGCCGACCTCAGGGAGGCCACGGAGTGGAACGCCCGCGAGGCGCGCGAGGAGCGTGAGGCGGCGGAAAAAGCGGCCGCCCAGGCGGTGAGGGAGCAGGCCGACGCGGTGGCCAAGGCCCAGACGGAGGCGGCGACCGCGGGGACGGAGGCGGAGGGCTCGCGCGACCAGCCTCCGCTGCTCGCCATTCCCCTCTGAGCCGTGGCCCCTGACACCCCATTGCCCTTGGCGGAGGAGATCGTCCAAGACCCACCGCTGACGGAGAGGAGGGAGGACCCCGTGTTCTTCGCGGGGAGAGCGCCGCCGGCAGCGCCAACCGGGGCGGGCCAAGGCAGCCAATCATCGGCGGCGCCAAAGGAGCCTGCCGGGGGTGAGCCGGAGGGCGGAGCCGGCCTCGAGGTGGAGCCGGTGATGCGTCGGCGCGCAGGGGGAGGCGCCGCTCCGCCGGAGTCGCGCCGAGTCGCGGGCGCAGGCCAGTCGGCGGAGGATCTGGAGGCGGCCAGCACCGCCACGTCCGAGTGGACTCCCAGCGGGGGGACTGACGAGCTGAATGTGGCGGCTCAAGGGGTCCGGAGCCGGCTTCAAGCTCAAGCCGCCCTGCTGGAGCAGTTCACCCAGGAGTTCCTGTCGACGCGAGCCGCCATCCGGGTAAGCCCTTCATTCTTGGCCACTTTGATCTCTTGATTTCTTCCGTGGGGGCGCGTCAGCGCACCCACTGGGTGTAGTCCCCGAGATTCGGGCCGACTGCTGCGCAGTCGGGTCGGATCTTTCTTGACGACTGTCTTATTTTTGCTTCCTGTATGAACTTCCAGGAATATCACAACTCCCGTGCTGCCGCCTTCAACTCCCAGGCTCGGGAGTTGAGTCGGAGGACCGACGACCTGGCCGACAGCAGAAGTAAGTGTTTGATCTTTGTCTGTCTTCCTGTGGGGGCGCGTCAGCGCACCCACTGGGTGTAGTCCCCGAGATTCGGGCCGACTGCTGAGCAGTCGGGTCGGATCTTCCTTGACGACCTTTTCCTTATTGGTTTTTCTTCTTCTTTGTCTTCAGGGGCCAACGCTGACTTGAGGAAGGAGTTCGGCGAAGCGCGGGCCGCCCTTCATACCAAGGATGCTGAGTACACAGCCTTGGTCCAGGAGCGTGACCGCCTGGCCAAGAAGCTGGCTGACCAAGAGAAGAGCCACAAGGCGGCCCTGCAGAAAGCGCAGGATAGCGAGGCCGCCCTGAAGGCAGAGTTTGAGACCGAGGCGGCGAGCTGGGCTGAGACTCAGCGAGCACTGGACGAAGGCTTCGGCCGCATCGAAGACTTGATCGACGGTAAGCTGCCTTCCTCGCTCCTCTCCTGCCCCTTGGTGCCTGGTTTTTGGCCTAACTTGTGTTGCTGCCTATTTTCTTGTGCAGACTACTTTCCTGGCTACTCCGCCTTCGCCGCCCAAAGCATCGAGGCCCATCGTGAGGCGCGCCGTCAGGCGGGGGCCAACATCACGCCGGACGCGAACCGGACGCTTGAGGAGCAGCTCTTAGCTGTCCAGGCGTGGCTGCAGCCGGCTCATCGGATGCTTCGCCGGCTCCAACGTGCCGGGGCGCAGGTGTTGGCTGCCCTCTGGCCCGGCGAGACGATCCCCCGCACCCCAAGCCGGACTGCCGACTGGCTGGAGGTCGCAGTCGGTCGCTTTGAGGCTTGGAAGGCGTCGGCGGCCCGCCTCGGAGCCGGGCGGGCGTTGGAGTTTGTTCGGGCTTGGTACCCAGGGCTGAGCCAACGCGGAGCTGGAGGAGGTGAGGCCGGCTATCGCCTAGCGTGCTTCGACGATCGCCGAGTGCACCGACATCAGTGTTTTCGCACCCGAAATCGATGATGATGGTGTTGCCCAGCCGGAGGAGTGGTTTGGGCTGAACCCGGCGGTAGGCAAGGACTCGGCGGAGGAGATCGCCTCCAGCGACGAGGGCGAGGATGACGAAGAGGAGGACGGTGAAGACGTCGAGCCGGCTGGTGGAACAACCGGCCGACCTCAAGCCGACCGTGCCTCCAGCAACAAGGCGCGTGGAAGCGCGCCCTCTGCGGGAGGCGGTGATCAAGCCGAGCTTCACCAGCCAGCCGCTCCTTCAGCCGGCACAACCGTCTCCTCCAACCAGCCCGGCTCGTCGGTTGCTCCGCCAGCTTGACCTACCGTCCTTATTTTTCCTGCTTGTTGTCTTTTGAACAATTTTTATTAGGTTTTCGTAGTTCCACCCACTGGGGGTGTATCCAAACTATGTTGAATGCTGACCTCTTGGAGGTCTTTTATGTAAATATTATTATGTGCATGTTTGGTTTCCATTCGCGTATGCTTTTTATCCTTAGTCTTTTTCCTTTGCCGCCTTCCCTCTTTGGGGAGGCCAGTACTCGAGCTTTCTTGGATTGAAGTGAAGTGAATGGAAACAGGCCGGCCGGCTACTCTGGTAGTCGGTCGGTGGTAGGCGGCAAACCGGCTTTCGTTATATTAGTCCGTTGGTCCCTGGCCATTTTTCGTGTGGGCATCCTTTCCTGCTTTGGACTCTTGCCAGCCGGACAGCCGGTTCTTCGAACTGCGACTTTGGCAAGAGCTAAGCCTGGGTGTCGGCACACTACTTGTCTGACCGCGGGTAGGACTTCTAATATAACTCCAGTCGACTAGTCCCCGGGCCGACTAGTCGAACCCGGTGCCGGACGAAACAAGTAAATGAAATGACAAGGTCATAAGCATGATACTTTTCATTCATAGATAAGAGATGGCAGTCCTCGAGCCCTCCTCGGGGGGGCCTATTGTCTCATACTTAATACGAAAGTTAGCGTGATACATACTGCATTTCAACTGTAAAATCTTCGAAGGAGGTTGGCGTTCCATGGTCGTTCCGACTCGTTGCCGGAGTTGTCTCTCTTTCGTGCCTTTGGCTTCTGTACGTCGATCAGGTAGTAGGAGTCGTTGCCTAAGGCTCTGCTGATGACAAAGGGGCCCTCCCAAGGGGCCGAGAGCTTGTGCTGGCCGGCTGTTCACTGGATCAGCCGGAGCACAAGATCGCCCTCTTGGAAGGATCTTGGCTTGACCTTCCGGCTGTGGTAGCGGTGTAGGCCCTGCTGGTAGATGGCAGACCGGCTGAGGGCTAACAGCCGGCCTTCTTCTAGCAGGTCGACGCCGTCTTCTCGTGCTTCCTTGGCCTCCGCTTCCGTGTACATGGTTACTCGAGGCGAGTCGAACTCGATGTCAGTTGGGATGACCGCCTTGGCACCATACACAAGGAAGAAAGGGGTGAAGCCGGTTGACTTGTTTGGTGTAGTGCGCAGACTCCAGAGGACAGCCGGCAGCTCATCGAGCCAACAGCCGGCTGAACGCTCCAGAGGTACGACCAGTCGAGGCTTGATGCCGGAGAGGATGAGGTCGTTGGCTCGCTCGACCTGGCCGTTTGACTGCGGGTGGGCGATGGACGCTAAGTCCAGCCGGATACCTTGGGCTGCGCAGAAACGTGCCAAGGCTCCTTTGGCAAAATTTGTGCCATTGTTAGTGATGATGCTGTGTGGCACGCCGTACCGAGTTGTTATGTCTGCGATGAATGTCACAGCAGTCGGCCCATTCAGCTTCTTGATCGGCTTTGCCTCAATCCACTTGGTGAATTTGTCCACGGCGACGAGCAAATGCGTCATGCCGCCGCGTGCTGTCTTGAATGGGCCCACCATGTCCAGTCCCCAAACGGCGAAGGGCCAGGTGAGGGGAATGGTCTTGAGTGCCGAAGTCAGCATGTGTTGCTTGGAGCTGAAGAGTTGGCACCCTTTGCAATATTTGACTAATTCTTTGGCGTCATCCAAAGCGGTCGGCCAGAAGAAACCATGGCGGAAAGCTTTGGCGACGAGTGATCTTGAAGCCGCATGGTGGCCGCATTCTCCTTGGTGAATGTCTCTGAGGATTGCAATGCCCTTCTCTTGCTCGACGCACCGTTGGAGGACTCCAGTGACACTGCGCTTGACGAGTTCTCTGTTGACGATTGTGTATGCTCCGGCTCGATGTTGGACTTGTCTTGCCTCTGCTTCGTCAGCCGGCAGATCTTGGTTTACTAGGAAGTTGAGGATGGACTGAGCCCATGACGGAGCCGCAACTTCTCCTACTGCCAATGTGGCTACTGCCACCAGGGTGGGCGGGCTGGGTGGTGAAATGCTGGAGTCGGCCGCCGGCTGTTGTGCTGGTGCAGTCCCCGGGCCGGCTACGGCAGTCCCCGAGCCGGGTGTGGCAGTCCCCGCGCCGGTTGCCGAAGTCCCCGGGCCGACTACTAAAGCCCCGGGGTCGCCTGCTTGGTTCTTCGAGCCGGACCCGGCCGCGTCGGGGTCAGGCGGCACGAAGATGGAATCGGACTCTGGAGACGGCTTGATGGACAGCTTGAGGAGGCGTTGTAGAGCGACACCGGTTGGTATTGCTTGCCGAGTGGAGCCTATTCGAGCCAGGGCATCGGCTGGCTCGTTGTCGGCTCGCGGTACGTGGAGGAACTCGCATCCTTCAAAGTATCCGCTGAGTTGTTGAACCAGGAAGCGGTAGCTCGCCATATTTGCGTCCTTCGCGTCCCAGTCGCCGGATGATTGTTGGACCACCAAGTCCGAGTCGCCATAACATAGGATCCGGCGAATGCCGAGTTCTTTGGCAAGCCGGAGCCCGTGTATGAGCGCCTCGTACTCGGCCACGTTGTTGGAGGCGGCAAAGTGAATCTGCAGCGTGTATCTGAGCTTGTCGCCTTTGGGAGAGGTAAGGACGACGCCGGCTCCCAAGCCGGTGCGCATCTTGGACCCGTCAAAGTGCATGCGCCAATGGGTGGAGTCGGGAGCCGGCGGCAGGTACTGGGTCTCGGCCCAGTCGACGAGGAAGTCGGCCAGTGCTTGGGACTTGATGGCGGTGCGGGGCTGGTAGAAGATTGTGTAAGGGGCCAGCTCGATGGCCCATTTCGCCACCTGGCCGGATGCGTCCCGGATGCCTATGATCTCAGCCAGCGGGGCGGTGCATACGACCGTGACGAGATGCTCTTGAAAGTAGGGCTTCAGCTTCTTGGCGGTGAAGTACACGCTGTAACACATCTTCTGATAGTGCGGGTAGTTCTGCTTTGAAGCGGACAGCACCTCGCTCAAATAATACACCAGCCTCTGGACCGGCTGGGCTCGGCCTTCTTCTGGGCGTTGGACTACGATGACGGTGCTGACCACCCGGCTGGTTGCGGCAATGTAAAGGAGCATGGGCTCTTTCTCAGTCGGTGCCGCTAGGACGGGCGGCGTGGCCAGCATCTTCTTCAGCTCGTGAAAAGTTTGATCGGCCTGGTCATTCCAATCGAAGTGAGTGCTCTTCTTCATGAGGCGGTAGAGGGGGAGAGCTTTCTCTCCGAGCCGGCTGATGAAGCGGTTCAAGGAGGCCAAGCATCCGGTGAACTTTTGGATGTCTCGAAGCTTGGTGGGGATCGCCATTCTCTCGATGGCCTTGATCTTCACCGGGTTGCATTCGATGCCGCGTTCGGAGACCAGGAAGCCTAGGAGCTGGCCGGCTGGCACTCCGAACACGCATTTCTCGGGGTTGAGCTTGATTTGGAACTGGCGTAGGTTCTCAAATGTTTCTTTGAGGTCTTCCAGCAAGGTGCCGCGCTTCTCCGTCTTCACCACAATGTCGTCTACGTAGACGTGAGCGTTTCTGCCGAGTTGCTTGAGGAGGCACTTCTGCATGCAACGCTGAAAAGTGGCACCGGCATTTCTTAAGCCGAATGTCATAGTCAGGTAGCAGAAGGCTCCAAATGGCGTGATGAAGGCGGTCTTCAGGCGGTCGTCCGGATCTAGCTTTATCTGGTGATATCCTGAGTAAGCATCCAAGAAACTCAACAGCTCGCATCCGGCCGTGGAGTCTATCACTTGGTCAATCCTTGGCAGGGCAAAGGGATCTTTGGGGCAAGCCTTGTTGAGGCTTGTGTAGTCTATACACATGCGCCACTTGTTGTTCTTCTTTAGCACAAGGACCGGGTTGGCGAGCCACTCTGGAAAGAAAACTTCCATAATGAAGCCGGCTGCCAGGAGCCGGGCTATCTCCTCTCCCACAATCCTGCGTTTCTCCTCCGACAGTCGGCGAAGGGGTTGTTTGACTGGCTTTGCGTCTTCTCGAACGTGCAGTTTGTGCTCGGCGAATTTCCTCGGAACTCCCGGCATGTCCTTGGGGGACCATGCAAAGACGTCCCGATTCTCACGGAGGAAATCGGCGAGCTCGCCTTCCTATTTGCTGTTCAGGCTTGCCCCGATGACGGCAAACCTCTCTGGGTGCTCGGGGTCAAGAGGTATCTTCTTCGTCTCCTTGGCCGGCTGGAAAGATCCTTGAGCATCATGCTCCTTGGGGTCGGGGGACACGGCCGACTGCTTGCCGGCTATGGCCACGACTTGGTCCAACATCTTCTTTTCTTCGGCAATCACAAGGGACTCGGCCAGCCGGCTGTTGGCTGCTGCGCACTCAGAGGACTTCTTGTAATCGCCGGCTACGGTGATGACGCCTTTGGTGCTTGGTATCTTCATCTTGAGGTATGCATAGTGGGGAACTGCCATGAATTTGGCCAAGGCAGGCCGGCCAAGCAATGCATGGTAAGGGCTCTCCAGGTCCACCACTTCGAACCAGATCGCTTCCCGGCGGAAATGCTCCTTCTCCCCAAAAAGTACATCAATCTTGATCTTGCCAATGGGGGCACAGGACAGGCCGGGTACGATGCCATGGAACACTGTCCGAGTAGGCATGAGCTGCTTCGTCTTGACATTTAGCTTCTCCAGGGTGTCACGGTACAGGATGTTGATGCTGCTCCCGCCATCTATCAGCACGCGGGAGAAGAGGGCGGCGCGTCTGTCCGTTGCAAGGGTGGCTTCCAGGACCAACGCATAAGAGCCGGGAGACGGCATCACCTCTGGATGGTCGGCCCGGCTCCAGCTGATGGGTTTTTCTGACCAATGCATGTGTCCGACGGGGTTGGCAGCAACCACGCTGACTTCCTGGTGCTCTCAGCGTTTGCTGCGTCGGTCTTCGGGCTGGCTTGTAAAGACGATGTAGGTTGCTTGCTCGTCGGGGAATTCGTCGTGCACGGCTCCGACTGCGGGCCGAGCGGCCGGAGGCGGCGGGGCCAGAGGCGGCGGGCCGGCAGGCGGAGGCGGCGCGAGCCCCTCGCCTTTGGAGATTCGGGTGAGCCAATGGCACTTTTGGGTTGTGTGGTTAGACGGCTTCACGCCGCTGTGGAACTTGCACGGGGCATCGAGAGTTTGCTCGTAGGAGAAGGCCGGCTGCCAAGCCGGACGGCCGCCCTTAGGCTTCTTGGGTGCGGGTCGCCCTTCAGGCGGCGCGTCTTCGACTGTGGCCACCTGCCGACTGGCGGGAGGCGGCGCAGGGCCCTTGCGCTTGTGGTCGTTCGAGTGGGGGCGTCGGCCGGAATCACCAGCCGGTGTCTTGGGCGCCGGATTGAGTACTTTTCCGGACGCGTCTACCCGGAGCTCGGTCTTCATTGAGGAGTCGGCGGTGGCGTACTTGTCCGCTATGTCCAGAAGCTCGTCGAGGGTAGTCGGCTCGTCGCAGAGGAGCTTGTGCTTGAGGAGGGTGCCTTCTCGACACCCGGCTGTGAAGTATTCTATGGCCTGCACCTCGTGCACCCCTTCGCAAGAGTTGCGGAGCTCGGCCCAACGCGTGAGGTAGTCGCGAGTGGACTCAGCGGGGCCTTGTATGCACAAGGAGAGCTGTGGGGGCTTGGGAGCCCGCTTGTAGGTGCTGGTGAAGTTGCGGATGAAAGCTTCGGTGAAATCTAGCCATCTGTTGATGCTGAAAGGCTTGAGGCTGTTGAGCCAGGTTCGCGCCGTGCCTTGCAGCATGAGGGGCACGTACTTCACGGCAACGCGCCGGTTGCCGCTGGCTATGCTGACAGTCGTGGAGTAGTCGATCAACCAATCTTCCGGCTTCACGGAGCCGTTGTACTTGGGCGTGTCTCTTGGGAGCGAGAACACTTTGGGGAAAGGCTCGTCACGGATGCGGGGGCCGAAATAGGGCGGGCCGACATCGTCTTCTTCTTCCAGCGCCAGGGATCGCGCCAGGCGGTCGATCCGATGGCGGGCGTTGTTCTTGCCGACTCCTTCGCGGCGACCTAGTCGGCCGCTGAGAGTCGGGTGCGCCACTGGCGGCGGGGTGGGATATCTCTCTCCACAGGGTCGAGGCGGAGGCGGGTTGCCCCGCCATTCCATGGCTCGGGGATGGCCATCCGCGTCTCGCTCGATGGAGATCCGGGTTTGGCTTCGGCTGGCAGCCGGCTCTTTCTCGCGCCGCACGTGGTCTTGCCCGCAGTCGGCGTCCGGGACGTCGCGCCGTGATCTCGGCGTGGGGGAGGGCTTCCTGCGCGGGCGTCGGAATCGTGCCGCTGCGCGGCTGCATCGATCAGCTGCTGGATGCGTCGGGTCATGTGGGGGAGTTCTTCGGCCCCCAGTCCGTTTAGCTCGTCTACGGCCGCCTGGGCGGCGCGCAGATTCTCGAGTGGAGTGGCGTAGACTGGGCGGTCGACTCCTAACGTGTCGGCGATGACGGCGCCGCGTTGCTTGACAATGCCGGCCCGGCTCGGCCTGCCCGGGGCCGGCGTGCCGAAGGCGGCGCGGTCAGCTTCGCGCTGGTAGGCCTCAGTGAGGCGTCTCACAGAAGCCAGCATTTGGCCCTCTGCGAGGAGGGCGAGGCGGCGCGCTTCCAGTGCTTCGTCATCGGCATCAGCCGGGAGGGGGGTGGACAAGTCATGGGCCGCCGCGTGCGGGGCGTCGTGGGCGCTCTCGTTAGCAGTGCCATCGTGGCCGATGACCATCACCTCGGTGGTGACATCGTCGTAGCCACTGGCTCGGGGAAGCGGGTTGTCGTAGATCGCGACGTTGGTGGGGAAGGTGTCGAACAAGGCCGTGTCGGAGCCGACAGGCATCGGATCGGTGGAGCCAACCGACTCCAGATCCACAGCGGGCTCGCTGGAGACATGAAGCTGGCCGAGGAGGTGGGCAAGGTGGTCGGTGCCCGCATCGGAAGCGAGCTCATCGGAGATGAGGGTCTTGTCTAGGAGATCAGCGAGGCTGCTCGCTGCGCAGGCGTTGGTGACGCCTTGCAGCGCGTCATGGCAAGCGCCATCGGGCGTGCCGGGCTGGCTACGCTCGCGGGGGAGGAAGAGGGTTCCCGTCCAGAACAGGTCTCCGGACGACGGTGCACCTGGCCCCATGGTGGGCGCCAAATGTCGGTTGGTAGGTGCGACATATGCCAACGGGTGGCTTATCATTGTGGGAGCCAGTAAGACGTCGCCGGTGCCTGGAAACGGGATGAGGCGAAGACATGCACGCCGGCGAATCTTACCCATCTTCGGGGCTCTCCGTGGAGATAACACCCCTACTGCTGCTCTGCGGGGTCTCCGCATGATCACTAGATGGACAAGTAGCTACACAATGCTCCTTGAGCTGTTTGGTGGGAGGAGGAAGAAGGGCACGGCTAGCTTGCTTCTTCTCCTGGTGTGGTGTCTAAAACTAGCTGAGGGTCCAACCCTTTGCATGGGTGTCTCGGGGGGTTTATATAGGCCTACCCCCCGGGGGTACAATGGTAATCCGGTTGGGCATGGGGCCCAGCCGTCTGTGTCTTCGCTCTCCGGCTTCTGCGCCGGCTGCTGGGGCCCGCCGGCTGGTTGCTGTTGCTCAATCTTGGTGACGAGGGCTTCGCCGAGGTAAGCATGGCTACAGTGCTGCCGTCCGGCGGGTGGCCACTGTAGCCTCACCGCGTCTTGTCTCCTTAATGGGGCATCTCCTTCGAGGGGGTGGCAAGCCGGCTGGAGAGAATCGGCTTCGTCTCGGGCCGACTGGGGGAGGCCAGGCCGCCTTCATGTGTCTCTCTACCTGAGGGGGCCCATCGCCCGTGGCCGTACTGGTAATCCGTCGTGGATGACATCAGGGTCAGTGTGGCAACAGTGCCGCGCCGGACGGGTCATGGCCACCCGTACGGCACACTGTGCCAGGCGCGCTCCGGGATTCGGGGGTGGCAGGCTCCACTGTAGCCACGCCCCGTCACATCTCCGTTAGGTGGGTGCAAACTTTGAGGGTACGGTCTCGACCGCTTTATGGGGGCCGGCTTCTCGGAGTCGGCATCCTCGCGGCCGGCTTCTTGGAGTCGGCCTCCTCGCTGCCGGCTTCTTGGAGTCGGCATCCCATGGCTTTCTTCATGAGGGCTAAAGTCGGGCCGCCTTCCGAAAGCCGGCCTGGGTGACAGCCAGCGAGGGGAAGGCGGCCCCATGTCTTGGATTCTCGAGAGCCGAACGGGCTCGTAATTTTTTCAGAAGGGCCACGGGAAGCCGGCTAGGCTACCCATGGCTATTTACTCCGACACTTATGGATCTGAACATTATGCCACAATAAAGAAGATTACATTGATGATTATGTTAGGTAGCATTCCACATCAAAAATTCTGTTTTTATCATTTACCTACTCGAGGACGAGCAGGAATTAAGCTCGGGGATGCTTGATACGTCTCCAACGTATCTATAATTTTTGATTGTTCCATGCTATTATATTATCTGTTTTGGATGTTTATGGGCTTTATTAAACACTTTTATATTATTTTTGGGACTAACCTATTAACCTAGAGCCCAGTGCCAGTTTCTGTTTTTCCCTTGTTTCAGTGTTTCACAGAAAAGGAATATCAAACAGAGTCCAGATGGAATGAAACCTTCGGGAGCGTGATTTTTGGAACGAACGTGATCCAGGAGACTTGGAGTTGAAGTCAAGGAAGCTTCAAGGTGGCCACGAGGCAGGGAGGCACGCCTACCCCTGGGCGTGCCCCCCACCCTCGTGGGCCCCTCGTGGCTCCCCGGACCAACTTCTTTCGCCTATATATATATCCATATACCCTAAAAACATCAAGGAATAGAACAGATCGGGAGTTCCGCCGCCAGAAGCCTCCGTAGCCACCGAAAACCAATCTAGACCCGTTTCGGCACCCTGCCGGAGGGAGGAATCCCTCTACGGTGGCCATCTTCATCATCCAGGTGCTGTCCATGATGAGGAGGGAGTAGTTCTCCCTCGGGGCTGAGGGTATGTACTAGTAGCTATGTGTTTGATCTCTCTCTCGTGTTCTTGAGGTGATACATCTTGATGTATCGCGAGCTTTGCTATTATATTTGGATCTTATGATGTTTCTCCCCCTCTACTCTCTTGTGATGAATTGAGTTGTACCTTTGAAGTTATCTTCTCGGATTGAGTCTTTAAGGATTTGAGAACACTTGATATATGTCTTGCACGTGCTTATCTGTGGTGACAATGGGATATCATGTGATCCACTTGATGTATGTTTTGGTGATCAACTTGTGAGTTCCGTGACCACATGAACTTATGCATAGGGGTTGGCACATGTTTTCGTCTTGACTCTCTGTTAGAAACTTTGGGGCACTCTTTGAAGTTCTTTGTGTTGATTGAATAGATGAATCTGAGATTGTGTGATGCATATCGTATAATCATACCCACGGATACTTGAGGTGACATTGGAGTATCTAGGTGACATTAGGGTTTTGGTTGATTTGTGTCTTAAGGTGTTATTCTAGTACGAACTCTATGATAGATTTAACGGAAAGAATAGCTTCATGTTATTTTACTACAGACTCTTGAATAGATCGATCAGAAAGGATAACTTTGAGGTGGTTTCGTACCATAATCTCTTCGTTTGTTCTCCGCTATTAGTGACTTTGGAGTGACTCTTTGTTGCATGTTGAGGGATAGTTATATGATCCAATTATGTTATTATTGTTGAGAGAACTTGCACTAGTGAAAGTATGAACCCTAGGCCTTGTTTCAACATATTGCAATACCGTTTGTGCTCACTTTTATCATTAGTTACCTTGCTGTTTTTATATTTTCCGACTACAAAAACCTATATCTACCATCCATATTGCACTTGTATCACCATCTCTTCGCCGAACTAGTGCACCGATACAATTTACCGTTGTATTGGGTGTGTTGGGGACACAAGAGATTCTTTGTTATTTGGTTGCAGGGTTGCTTGAGAGAGACCATCTTCATCCTACGCCTCCCACGGATTGATAAATCTTAGGTCATCCACTTGAGGGAAATTTGTTGCTGTCCTACAAACCTCTGCACTTGGAGGCCCAACAACGCCTACAAGAAGAAGGTTGTGTAGTAGACATCAGAGGAAGAGGAGGAGCCGGAGTTGCGTTTGCCCCCATGTACTTGGAGCCCGGAGATAGTAGACATGTCCGACAACAACGAGTAGCATGTCGAGGATAGTTAATCTATGTACTACGTAGATGTTTTCTTTGCATGGTTTGTATGGTTTTAGGATTTCATATATAAGGTGTTCAGATGCAGAGAGAGTTATTTGAGAAGTGCCCGGTCAGTGCCCGTGGAAGTGCGTTCACGAGCGCATGAGGGGCTGGATTCGGTAACCATGCATGTGGATGGTCTAAGCAGGCACAAGAAGTGAGTTGTCCTAGTTGGTTAAAGTGGGTGGAAGAAAACCAAGATGTTAAGATTTCGTATGTGACACATATGAAGGTGGGTATACTTTATGATCAAATGATCATACTGTTTGTAGGGGAGAGGGGGTTGTACCACAACCAGAATTAAACACATTTGCTACGTATACATGTGTATTGGTATACTTTTGCAGTGCGTAGTTCTAGCAGGTTTTGAAATCATGCACATTGCTTGCTTTTTTTCATTTTTTTGAGTAATCACATTGCTTGCTTTTTTTGAGCAGTAATACCAAGCTTTATTCAGAAAAGCCACAATCTATGGGATACATCATTGATCGTGGGATTGGCCAAACCACACATGGTGTCCCAGACCCAAAGAAAAGGCATGCTTGGCTAAACTATGTGCCTCAACATTAGCGGCACGACACTCAAAAGTAAAAGTACTACTAAACCGAGGTAATAGGCTATTGCGTCATTCGGTCCTTGACATGAATTGTTGATTTCACAAACGACATTCTTTGCATCTGACGCCACTACCACATCATGGAGGTTTAGATCTTGAGCAAGGGCAAGAGCCTCCCTGCATGCAATTGTCTCCATGATAACCGGATCATCCACCCATGCTATGCAAAGAACTGAGCTTCCCAAGAAGTTTCCATTGGCATCTCTACACACTGCCGCTGCTGTCCCCCCTGTTCCGCGACGACAAGCAGCATCGACGTGGATTTTTGTGAAGCCCAACGGAGGGGGTTTTGGACGCTGGACGCTGGCATGCCCTGCAGCTATCACTCATATTGAGCTTTGTTGTGCTGGTTCTTTTATCAGCTCAAGCTCTTCAATGAACCTGCAGATAAAACCATAGGTGCTCTGAGGACTCTGGAAGATGCCTTCGTGGATGGCTTTCCGGCGTGTGATACGTCTCCAATGTATCTATAATTTTTTATTGTTCCATGCTATTATATTATCTATTTTGGATGTTTTATATGTATTAATACGCTATTTTATATTATTTTTGGGACTAACCTATTAACCTAGAGCCCAGTGTAAGTTCCTGTTTTTCCTTGTTTTTGAGTTTTGCAGAAAAGGAATACCAAACGGAGTCCAAACGGAATAAAACCTTCGCGATGATTTTTCTTGGACCAGAAGACAACCAGGAGACTTGGAGATGAAGTCGGAGGAGCCACGAGGCGGCCACAAGGACGAAGGGCGTGCCCCCCACCCTTGTGGGCCCCTCGTGCACCTCCTGACCTAATTCTTTTGCCTATATACACCCATATATCCCCAAACCAACAGGGGCATCCACGAAAACACTTTTCCACCGCCGCAACCTTCTGTACCCGTGAGATCCCATCTAGGGGCCTTTTCCGGCGTCCCGCCGGAGGGTGATTCGATCACGGAGGGCTTCTAAATCAACTCTATTTCCCTTTCGATCAAGCGTGAGTAGTTTATTTCAGACCTACGGGTCCATAGCTAGTAGCTAGATGGCTTTTTCTCTCTCTTTGATTCTCAATACCATGTTCGCCTCGATGTTCTTGGAGATCTATTCGATGTAATACTCTTTTGCGGTGTGTTTGCCGAGATCCGATGAATTGTGGATTTATGATCAGCTTATCTATGAATATTATTTGAATCTTCTCTGAATTATTTTATGCATGATTTGATATCTTTGTAATTCTCTTTGAACTATCGGTTTGGTTTGGGCAACTAGATTGGTTTTTCTTGCAATGGGAGAAGTGCTTAGCTTTGGGTTCAATCGTGCGGTGTCCTTTCCAAGTGACAGTAGGGGCAGCAAGACACGTATTGTATTGTTGACATCGAGGATAAAAAGATGGGGTTTTCATCATATTGCTTGAGTTAATTCCTCTACATCATGTCATCTTACTTAATGCATTACTCCGTTCTTTATGAACTTAATACTCTAGATGCATGCTGGATAGCGGTCCATGTGTGGAGTAATAGTAGTAGATGCAGAATCATTTCGGTCTACTTAACATGGAT
This sequence comes from Triticum aestivum, assembly GCF_018294505.1. Taxonomy (NCBI): domain Eukaryota; kingdom Viridiplantae; phylum Streptophyta; class Magnoliopsida; order Poales; family Poaceae; genus Triticum; species Triticum aestivum. Next base: position 363,473,067 of record NC_057794.1, read on the forward strand.
GTGATGCCTATATTCATGATCATTACCTTAGATATTTTCATAACTTTGCGCTTTTCTATCAATTGCTCGGTAGTAATTTATTCGCCCACCGTATTATTTGCTATCTTGAGAGAAGCCTAGTGAAACCCATGGCCCCAGGGTCTATTTTCCATCATATAAGTTTCCGATCTATAATTTTAGTTTACGATTTACTATTTTTCAATCTTTTACTTTTCAATCTATAAACCAAAAATACCAAAAATATTTACTTTACCATTTATCTATCTCTATCAGATCTCACTTTTGCAAGTAACTCTGAAGGGATTGACAATCCCTTTATCGCGTTGGGTGCAAGTTGTTTGTTTGTGCTGGTATTTGGTGACTTGTGTGTTGTCTCCTGCTGGATTGATACCTTGGTTCTCAAAATGAGGGAAATACTTATCTCTACTTTGCTGCATCACCCTTTCCTCTTCAAGGGAAAACCCAACGCAAGCTCAAGAAGTAGCAGCGTGCTGCCCATACAGCCCATAAAGTTACCGATAGTTTGACAAATCGTGGGGTAGCAGCTCCATAAGGGTAAAGAGCCATTGCTTTGCATTTGGTTTTGTAATGTCTGCTAGCTGTTGCAAAAGCTCATTATCAACCAATGCCCATGTACAACGTGACATTGTACACTGTAAGAGGGAGTGTCTCCATGAATCCGGCTGCCCACATATACTGCAAGAACTAGAATCTGTCATGTGTCGTGCTCGAACATCATTTCTTGGTATTGAGTGTTTGGATAATCTCCACATAAACATACGGATTTTTGTAGGAACCTGCACTTTCCACTGTGTTTTCCACGCTCCTGCCTCCTATTCTGTGCTTGAAGATCCCGACCTAGTTTCCAGCCATGCTTCTCTTCGCGCCCTAGTGCTAACAAGCATCCGGTAGGCGCTTCTGACAGAGACAATGCCCGTCCTTTCATGGCTCCAGCTCCAGAAGACATCTATGTTTTTGGTGCACAATGGGATACCGAGTATTACCTTCGCGTCCATTAGCATGAACGCAGCATTCACCCTCTATTTGTCCCAGGAAGCTGAAGTGTTAACAATGAGCTTAGAGGCAACCTTCGGTGGATTCAGATTCAGATTTCCATAAGGTCTCATCATCTCACTTCACGGGATCCAGTTGTCCTCCCATATTTGTGTGGTCTGCCCATTACCGATTCGTCGAATTAACCCTTGCTTCAAAACATACTTTCCCTCCATAATAGCTCTCCTTATATGGCTTGGGTGATTCCCAGTAGCTGACTTCAAATTTTTTTGCCCCGAATAGTATATGCTTTTGAGCATACGGGCACACAGGCTCTCTGGATGTTGAAGGAGGCGCCACGCCTAATTAGCTAGTATTGCCGTGTTAAAAAGCTCAAAATCCCTAGAACCCAGTCCTCCCATTCCTTTAGGCTGGGTCATCTCCTTCCATGAAACCCAATGTGGTTTCGTCTTCCCATCCTTGCAACCCCGCCAAAGTTTTCTTATAAGCTTATTCAAGTGCTCACATAAGCCTCTTGATAATTTAAAACAAGACATGGAGTAAACATGCACTGCTTAGGCTACTGATTTGACAAATACTTCCTTCCCCCCTGACAACATTGAGCTCTCGATACAGCCTTGTACTTTGCTCCACAATCGGTCTTTCAAGTATTTGAAAGCACCATGTTTACTGTTACCAATGTCAGAGGGCATACCAAGATACTTCTCATTCAAAGTTTCATTCGAAACATTGAGGGTAACCTTAATTTCATTGTGGGTGCTTTCTGGAACACCTCTGCTGAAATATATGGATGATTTAGCATGGTTGATTCTCTGACCTGTTGCTCTACAGTATGTGTCCAAGACTTGGTTGACCTCATTAGCTCCCACACTATTTGCCTTGAAAAATAGCAGGCTGTCATCAGCGAATAAGAGATGGTTAACAGTAGGTGCCACCTGTAACCCCTCCAAGTTGGATGACTGTCTTCTCGATTTTAGCCACTATAGGCCCTCTGCTGCGCACGCCTGGTGTTTCTTTGCTTTGTTTCTCTTCATAAAATGCAAATACTCACATGCAATAATGATATTATCAGTTATCATCCTTCCAGGCACAAAGGCAGACTGCTCCTCAGATATTATATCAGGCAAAACTAGCTTTAGGCGATTAGATATTACCTTTGCCGCAATCTTGTAAAAAACATTGCACAGACTTATTGGGCGGAACTGAGATAAGAGTGTGGGATTCTTGACCTTCGGTATTAGGACCAGAATTGTTTCATTGATGCATTCTGCTGAATCCGTTCCGTCAATAATCCTTAGGACCATCCTTGTGATCTCTTCTCCACATATCTCTCAATGGTGTTGAAAAAGTGTGCAGGATACCCATCTGGCCCAGGAGCGTTTGTGGGCAACATTTGGAAGAGAGCAGTTTTGACCTCCTGTCCACTATAAGGAGCGTTTAGGGTTGAATTCATATCATCAGTTACCTTCCTTGGGATTGTCTCTAGGACTTGTTCCATATCTTGAACCCCTTCTGATGTGTACAATTGCTTATAGAAACTCATGGGCATGGCCTCCATCTCTTTCTTGTTCTCTGTTAGCTGACCATCTTGCCGTTGGAGAGCTTTTATTTGATTTTTCCGGCGCCGGCGACTTGCCCTTAGATGAAAGAAATAAGTATTTTTGTCGTCGTTCTTGAGCCATTCAATCCTTGCCCTCTGCCTCCATAGGATTTCCTTGCGGTGATAGAGCTCAACCAATAGGTCAGTAACTTTAATTTCTGCGGTTGATGGACCCGATCTACCTCGAACTCCGCACATGTCATGTAGCTGGTTCTGCAACTGTCTGATCTGACTACGAACGTTTCCAAAGTGTTGCCGATCCCACTGTGATAGGTCACCCACTAGCGCATGCAGCTTGTCGCAAATCTCTGCGGCAGAATCACTCGGGTCCCGTGCCCATGCAGCCTGGACCATGTACGACAGGGTGGGATCCCTCTCCCAGCAGAGCTCATATTTAAAGTTGCGTGGACCCTGCTTGCATGCATGCATATATTTCACGTTGAGGTATATGTGTACGTGATCGGAGGAGGCTGCTTCTTTGTGCTCTGTGATTGAGTCTGGGAAAGCCATGCATCAGCCGTGTTAGCAACACACCTATCCAGCCTCACCCTTGTATACATTTCTCCAGCAACCTTTTTCTCGAACGTCCAGTCCCTTCCCTTGTAGCCGATATCAGTCAAACCACAAGTATCAAGCGCTTCACGAAAAGCATCCATCTGAGCTTGGCTCCTATTCCCCACTCCATTGTGTTCACTCGACAGCAGGACTTCGTTGAAATCCCCCATCACAACCCAAGGCTCGTTGTTAGATCCTACTATCTCGCGGAGCATATTCCCACGTTTTATAGCGTTCACTCACTTGCGCTTCTCTGTAAACAAAAGTGATTCTGGTTTGGATGTCCGCTAGCTCATCCACTACCACATCAATATGATACTCAGAATAACCAACAACTTGGAGTTCTATTTCCTCATTCCAAAATATGCCTAATCCTCCGCTTCTACCAGAACTTCTAACTGCAAAACTTTTCTCATAGCCTAAAGAGCCTACCATATAGCTTTGATTCTGCTTGCTAGTACTGGTATAGTAGTACACTTTGGCGGAGCTTGGCCCAGAAAGCTAGGCGGTCTGACTGTAGAAAATAAACTATTGGAATGTGTTTCATGGCCCAAAACTAAGTATACACTACAGAAAATATCATGGGCTAGGCGGGCCATGGCCCATTTCGTTGTCGTATCTCCGCCGGTGACTTTGGGCCATCTTAGTGTACACTGAATGCTTGTGGAGACATGGAAGAAATCAGGAAATGTGAGTCCAGCTTGGAGCATCGCATGTCCTAAGCAAAACTCAAACACATTAGAACCGTGCAAAACATCTTTCACTTTGCCAAATTGCTATAACCGGCAATGATTCTGGTCTTGTCACTCAGCTGCCACTCTTCAGCATGAAAGCTGCCCTCGTTGAAGCTCGCCACTCTCCTCACTTGTGGGTTGCGGCAAGGAAGCTTGGAGGTAAGCTGAAGATGAACTTGTTAGAGTTGTATCGAATATTATTGTACAAGGTAGGTTACAGTTAGACTTGGTTTTGGACTGTGTGTAGACAGGGTAGGAGTTGTGTCCTAATAGGACACTTGTATCCTAAGCCCCTCATATATAGCAGGGGTAGACACACGATGTAACCTATGCCAACATAATAGCATAGGCACGCGGGGGAGCTGGCGGCGTGTGCCGGCGCCCGGGCGGCCGGGGTGCGGTATTGTGACGGTGTCATGGGGAGGAGCGTCCGTAGTCATGCCCCGGGGATGTAGCCATATTGGTGAACCTCGTTAACAAATCTCGGTGTCGTGCTCTTGTGATTTCTTGGTCCTCGGTAGATCGACGGAACGCCTCAGATTTATTCTAACAAGTGGTATCATGAGCAAGGTTTGATGTGAGGCTGTGGTGTTGATCTAGAGGAAGGAGCGGAGCGAGGATTTTTGTCGGATCGATGATCGTGTGGAACGGTTCAGAAATCGATGATACGGCGAGATGCTCCGTTCAATAACAATCAGATGGAGGAACCGTCCGCGTAGAAGCTGTCGGCGTGGAACTCGATCGGCTTGGTTTGGATGTTCGATCTGGCAATCTCGGCGACAGCAGGTTACAGGTGGCTCTCGACAGAATTGTGCAGCAGCAGGATACGTGTGGCTCTCGACGACAACGTGCGGCAGAATCTTTGGCGTCGACAAGATCGATGGACAGCAGAGGCGGCCCACACGTGAAATCGTGAGGCAGCAACGTTCGCGGCGGGCAGGCAACATGTCACCTGGTAGTAGCCTAGAACCAGCCAGCGCTGGAGGAGGCTCACGCGGTGTAGTGTGGGGGCAAGGCCCAGGTGGGCAGCTAGCAGCAGCGTGGCCCAGAGGGGTTGCAGTCCAATGCGCAAGCTGGTGGGCGGGTCACGCATGCAGTGGTGTGTGGGGCTGGATGACTAGGCTGTGTTGCAAGGCCATAGAACGTTGTTGTTGGCTGAGTGTGACCATGAGCACGTGAAGAAGCTGCGAAGCATGAGATTTGTTAAAAGGAAAAGAGGAGCCTTGTAGGTACGTGAAGAAGCTACCAGTTGCAACGAAAAATTGTGTACAGGAGGGATCCATCAAAGTTCAAGTTCTGCACACGTTGTTTCTTTGGGTCAAGTTTGTTGATGGGTTTGGTTTGCGTACGACAAAGACTGACGTGTAAGGCTTGGAAGAGTCTGGAGTGTGTCATGGCAGGATCATGCAAACACAGGGCGTCAAGGCAATGCACGGAGATGTGTAGAGGATGGACACGACGCAGGATGGAGCATGGTTGCAGTTGGATAATTTTGGCTGGGTCAGACTAGACAGTCTGATGGATCGACATGGATGTTGGTCAAAGCAGAAGACGGCGGTGATTTCAGCGACGACGACATAGGAGCGTGATGCTGATGGTGGCTGGTTTCTGGGGCGTGGAAACACGTGGTGCAGGCCTGAGGGCTTATGCGGCTTCGACAGACTATTGTGCAGGGTTGATTCAAGATGGTGCACATGAGAGCTTGGAGTCGACAGGGCGCGGGAGGGTGGCATGTACAACCATCATGGAGTCAAGTTGAAGGTGGAGTAGGAGTCTGATGGATGACTTCACTCTGAGCTGATGGAGGGGCTATGACTTTGAGTTAACGGAGAGTCGAAGCCTATTTCAGCGGGATAGCGAGAGACATGTGGTTTCAGACTGGGTACCAGTAGTCTGATGGAGACGTGATACCCGGCATCGGTCGGTGATGATCAGTGGTTCTCTGCAGTGGGGGTTGAGGCGGTGTGGGCTAGCTACCCGGGAGACTCGACCAGGACAGCAGAGGCTTGACGCAGTGATAGCGGCGAGGCGTGCGGTAAGCATGGGACACAGCGACAGACCAAGGCACTGGTGGTCAGACAAAGTGTGCAAGGGTGCTGAAGCAGTGTTGACGAGTACCAGATTCAAGTTGGTGACTAGGTCTGTCGGTGCTAGTTGATGGACAGGAGTTGACCGTGGAGAATCTGAGAAAGTGGCGGAAAGTCTGAAATTGTCAAAAGCCGAGTGAGTACATGACCGTATATTCTGTGGTGTTCAGTGCGGATGACAAGTACAGAAGGAGGCGGAGTGCTATAGTTGTGCGACATGTCAGAGACTATCCGGGAAGAAGGGTGAGACAACTGTGAATTTGACTCGGGGTGACACATGGCGACGGTGAAATTCCTTCAAGTTTCAGACAAACAGTCAAGAAAGAGTGCTGACGTTGAGTTCAGGTAACTCTTATATGCGGCGTTCAATATGTGGGTTGTTCATTTTCACGCAGACAATGGTCGGTGTGTGATGGCGTTGAACGGATACCCCGGAAGTTGGGAGCGCAAAGTAGAGTAATGAGAAACTTAATTTTGCTCGAGTGTTGATTGTGAAGAAGACGAGAAGGGACTACAATTGCAGGTGAAGTCACAGGGAGTCCGGGAGTAGCAGCAGAGCTCATGGCGTAAGCTCAAGTCCAATGTACATGGAAGTTTGACGCATTAACGAATTCAAGGTGGTGGAGAATATTCGTCAAAGTGGAGTTTGTTAGAATTGTGTTGAATATTATTGTACAAGGTAGGTTACAGTTGGACTTGATTTTGGACTGTATGTAGACAAGGTAGAAGTTGTGTCTTAATAGGACACTTGTATCCTAAGCCTCTCATATATAGTGGGGGTAGACACACGATGTAACCTATGCCAATATAATAGCACAGGCACGCGGGGGAGCCGGCGGCGTATGTCGGCGTCCGGGCGGCCGGGGTGCGGTATTGTGACGGTGTCATGGGGAGAAGCGTCCGTAGTCATGTTTCAGGGACGTAGGCATATTGATGAACCTTATTAACAAATCTCGGTGTCGTGCTCTTGTGATTTCTTGATCCTCACGAAGCGCCTCGGATTTATTCTAACAGAACTCGGTGTCATCCTCCATCTCCTCGTCCATGGAGCCTGTGCTCGTGGAGTCAAAGGACGCCACGGCGGTGTAGGTGGACGTACCGCCGAAATCGGAGGTGCGCCGGCTTGGTGAGGAGGACCCGCCCGGATACGCATCTCACCGCTGTAGGCGGATGTGAGGAGGAGGAGGCGCCCGGATCAAAACGGCCCGTGAGCGACGCGACGAGTAGGAGGAGCGGACCTGGCGCAACGACGAGGAGCTGCCGAAACGTCTGGGGTGCAACGAGGAGGATGCGCCTGGATCGCCACGGCCTGGGTGCGACGAGGAGGAGGCGCCTGGACCTCGACGGCCTGGCTGTGACGGCGTCGGGCAGGTCCCTTTCCGGACGGTGAAGGTGGTGAAATCCCTCACCTCTTGAAACCAGATTCTGCCATACCCGTCTTCGCCAAACCTTCTTCCTGAGCTGTTCTGGAATATAAGATACGGCCTCCCTCCTCGCCGCCCGTATCCAACGAACACTACCATATGCCTCAGTGGAGGATATACGCCGCCCCTCCTGCGCTGAAAGCGGTAGATGTCGTTCGGCCCCAACGACCCGAAGCGACCACAAAAACGGAAGCCGCCCATCACAGGTCTTCCTTGTCGGAGAAGTCTCACGACTTCATCAAAATGCATACGGTACCGCGTACGTGCACCGGAGATGTGGACGCGCCTCGCGTCCGGCCAGTCACCACACTCTGCATATATGCCTTGTCGAGCCAACAGTCGAAGGCCCACAGGTAACCTTCGGACGCCATTGTCTCGGCCAAGTGGAGCGCCTGCATGTATGCAAACAGCTCCCATAAAATATATACTACTGACACACATGTCAGTACTTTATGTCATGTGTTAGGCAATGCACTCTATTTCCCTGAATGAAATACTCCCTCCGGTCTTTTTTAATTTGCATATAAGATTTGACTGAAGTCAAGTCTCGTAAAGTTTGATCAACTTTATAGAAAAAAATACCAACATTCACAATCTAAAATCAATATCAATAGATGTGTCATGACTTAAAAGTTTCATATTGTATAACTTTAGCATGACAGATGTTAATATTTTTTTATATAAATACGGTCAAACTTTATGAAGTTTGACTTTAGAGAATTCTAATATGCAGAGTAAAAAGGACCAGAGGGAGTAGTAGCTACCTGCTTGAAACTCATATTGACGGATAAACTGGTTTAAGAAAATTCTGATATGGATGCTTCTAGGAGGTACTTCCAGAGCCCACATCCGCCGGATCTCCATCTCGACGCCTGAGGCAAGGGCATGGAAGACGCAGCTTGGTCTCCTCCCTTGGTGTCGCACAGGTGGGAGGATCCACTGACCATGAAATCGGGTGTATTTCCACGAGAATTCATGGTTGTTGATGTCCATTGTCCTGCATAGGTATATATAGTTGTATACACGAAGATTAACATGCCTGTGCTGATAACTTAGTTATGTCTGTAAAGGGTGAGCTACAAACACACACTATATATAGAGATGTGGGAAGAAAAAAGACAAGCGTGCTTCTCAGGAACAAAGATGTGGGAAATAGGAGCGAGGTACTACTATGTTTCTACAAGTGAAAAGAGCAGTTACGTTTTAATCACATCCCTTCATTTTCCTCAGTTTGCATTAAGAACTGCTCTTCTAATTATGCAAAAATTATAATAATACATCAATGTATCATCATACATGCATGCATGCATGCGGTCTCTTCCTTTTGCAAAACACACCAATACCTGCTTATGTCAACTCCACTGTATCCCCTCACGCTCTCTCATTTGTCTTTTTTTTTCTCGGGGGCTCTCATTTATCATGCACACATGAACAAACTCAAGAAAAATGATGCAAATCTGAATAAAAAATTTACTAGATATAATCAATGCATATTTGTAAAACCAGTCATCCATCAGCGACGCCAATCGAGGGCTTACAGACGAGGGCGGCGCGGAAGAGGTGCTCGGGCTCGTCCAACGGGAGGCGGAGGAAGATCTCGGCGGTGACGTCGTCCATCAGCGACGCCATGGATGGCGGAAGCGAGGGTTTTGGGTGGGGATTGGGGGAGCAGAGCAAGGCAGCCTCCTTTCTTCAATAGCAGCCCTATTTTAGGGTCTCCCCCCCCCCCCCCCCCCGCGTCGCCTACCTCTGGCGACACGGGGGAATCCTAGCCGCCGCAGCTAGCGGCCAACCCCCAGCGCTCACCCCCGCATCGCCGCCGCCGGAGGGCCGGCCGGCAAAGCCGTGCCGGACCCCAGGAAGGTGGCGGCGGGGCAGATCTGGCCTCTCTCGCTCCCCACCCCCGCCCCTGCTCTGCCTCGCGACTCCTTCGTCCCCCCTCCCCGGCGACGACCCCTGGTCGGTCCGGCGCGGCTGCGGTGCGCCCAGGCCATGTTGAGCGACCGGATTCGGTCCCTCCCCTCCGTCTCGGGCTCGCCGTGACTCCCCCAGCCGTTGAGGACGCCACCTCCGCCCCTCCCCCTCCCGTGCGACCCCGGGTCTCTTCCCCGGCGCTTCGCCGACGTCTTCTCCAGCTGCTGCCTTCGCTTGCCTGTCCGGCGGTGATTTCGGCGTTGCCTTGGGCGCCTTCCCCTGCGGTCTTCCTCACCACCTGCGGCGGCGCGGCCCAGCCGCTATTGGTGCTGCTGCCGGCCATGGCTGGGGTGCCGGACCAGCGGCTGGATGCCGAGGAGTTCACGGCCTGCGGCCTTCCTTATGCAGGCGGCCCCCCTCGTCTCCGGTGGCACCTCCTCCCCCCAGGCCTCGGTGACGGCTTCTGGATGTAGACGGTGATGCTTCTAGGGATTTGGCAGACACGGGGCCCCTCGCGGCAGGTCCTTGCTGGAGCTGTTCCGGCCCCGGCGGTCTCGGGCCCGCATCTCTCCGGTGTCCCCCGCCGTCGGTGCTTCTGCCGGGCGGCTCCGGCCTTGGCAACTGGGTGGCTGCGTCCCTTCCGGCTCACCTGGTTCGCCCATGTTTCGACGGCAAGGCCACGACAGTTTTGGATCTGCGTCCCTCCAGTCCTTGCTTGCCGGTGTTGCTGACGCTGTCGTCCTGACCTCCCGTGTGGTTTGCCTCGTTGCCTGCCCTTCCCTATATGCCTCAAAGCCTCCTCCTTTTGTCAGATACAAAGCTCCTGGGTTCGGAGGCGGTGCCACCCTCCGACTGCAGGTGCAGCCCTGCCAACCCGCTTCCGACACGGTGGTTCCGACCAACATTGGCTTCCTCATCTTCGACCCCCAATTCGGCGGCTATGGGATTGCTCAGCTTCAGGCTAGGGAGAAATCCCTGCTCGGCTTGCCGGTGCTGGCAACGGCGGCACCTGTGGGTGTCGTTTCCTTCTTGGAGGCGTTGTCAAGGCCTTCAGCTGCGCCCATCTTCGAGCTTAGGGGAAACCCTAGGTTTGGTTCCTCCGGACCGGATGGCGACGACGTCTCGGCATCATTTTCCTTCTTGAAGGCGCTATCTTGCTCGCTCGCGGTATCCATTGTATTGGCTCGGGTGATGTTGGAGTTATGCCTGGTTCGTCTTGGCCACTCTTGGTTTTGGGTTTGGTAGGTTTAGCTGTGTTGTTTCCTCCATTCGGGCCGAGCATCCCTTCTCTCTGCTCCGGGCACCATGTTCACGCCTGCCTGCGTTCGTGTCATGTGTTGTATCCCTCGATGTACTCATTCTACTCCTTCTATCAATGGAAAGATACGCAAGCTTTGCGTATTCGAGAAAAACCAGTCATGCTGAATTTCAATCTTATACTACACAATAATGCAAAAATCCCATGCATTTTCACGATGCCTTTCAGATTGAACTAAATGTTGCCTGTCGAGCAAAATTATGAAAAAAAGATAGACATCTGAACAGACATATATATGGACCATTTGGAAATCGGATTCAAAAGAAATCTGTGGCATTACAAATATAACAGGGGTTGAGAGTTCCGAAGTAAAGTACATTGCAAATTTCTGAAATCAGATCCAAACTGTAAATTCTCTTGTGCAATATAAATTCCTGATGGATATACCCTTCACATTATTGAACCAAAATTCGACACCTCTGTACATTCTAAATTCTCTTGAAGCTTGCACACTTGGGCTGGAAAAATGTCGTTGCTAGCTAAATTGTACTACATTCTAGATTCTGTACATGCTACCTAAGTTCTGAACTCAACATCCCTTGCTTGTAATTTTGGTGCACTATAAGCCACTGACCAATTTACCACCCATTGCCTCGATGATCAAGCTGAAGAGAGGAACCGTGACAAAAAAAAAGGGGGGGGGGGGGGGACGTGGATTTTTAGAACATCTGCACCCGGGCCCTGCTATCCTAGCTGTTCAATATTGCTTTAAGATCTGTGCAACACAACTAACTTTCTATCTGAAATTTTCTCTTTTTTGTTTCTCTCGCATAAAACATGTTTTGAAGTTCAAACCTTTGCAGTGTGGCAAAGCCTTCTATCTAGAATCTAGGATAAATCTTTCAGATTTTTTTGTCAAAAATAAATATACAAAAAATGATTTTTAAATCTAAAAAACATTTTTTGTATATTTATTTTTGACCAAAAAATCTGAAAGATTTATCCTAGATTCTAGATAGAAAGCTTTGCCTCGCTGCAAAGGTTTGAACTTCAAAACATGTTTTATGCGAGAGAACCAAAAAAAGAAATGTGTTTGCACGAATCACGAAGCGCAGAATGGATGGCTAGATAGTGAGGGCCTAGGTGCAATTGTATTGCTATCACGCCATCAAAGTCGCATTGCCAAGACGGCGCAAGGCTAGGCGATTGTGGCGCGGCGCCGCCAGCGTTGCAATGTCCAGAGCATGCAGATGCGGCCCCCTCGGCTCGCCTTCTACCTCCACCAAGCGGGGCCGCGGCTTGGCAACCCATTCATCGCCGACGCAGGAAGGCGATATGCTTCTAGGCCCGGTCGGCGACGAAACCCCAACCCCCAATCATCGTGCCCGCCGCGCGCAACCGCTCCAAGCGGTGCTAATGGCCGTCAACATTTCGAATGTACAGGTTGGGTACGAGGCGATGGATGCGCATGAAACATTACCTAGTGCCTGATGCGGACAGCGGAGAGGACGAAGCGCATCGTTGAAGATGGGGCTGATGTGGTCGGTCGGTGGATGTCGACGACGAACGTACGGCGCCGGGAGGCTCCGCTGGCTGGCGCGGAGGCCCGCCGCCGTGCGGGGTGGATGTGGAAGACGGACAAAGAGGGAAGGAAGCGGCGTGCCGGAGATGGCGGACGAATGGCGCGAGGGGGCGGGGAAGATGTACGGCGATCGAGGCGGCGGCCGCGCGGTTGGCCTGGACGGGAGACGGCGGAGGAGGGCGGCGAGGAGCGAACACGGCGTGGATGTAGAAGACGGGGCGCGAGGAAGCGGAGACAAGGCGGTGGCCGCGGCTGGTTTAGAGGGCGGGGGCGAGGGAGGATGCGGGAGCGCTTGCTTTGGTCGAGGGTTTTACCAGCCCCGCTTCGGTGCGGTGTGTGCTCCTCCATGCCTTGAGGCAAGCCGGAGCGCTCCTATGTTGTTCTACGCCTGTGGTGGTGTGGGTTTAGGCGTGTGGCCGCCATGTGGGGCTGCAGCATTTACTCACTGACAAAGAGGACCCACGTGCCACCCTCTTCTTTCTTGTCCCAAAAAAAAGGAAAAACTCTCCTAGCTAGTTTTCTCTCCCCTCCCATCTTATGTTGGTCGGGTTTATTACTAGGCTAGGCAAGCACAGGCAGATTTGCTTTGGCAAGATCACAACAATGGCTCAGGCGCATCCCGGTCTCCAACCTTCATATCCCCCCGCCTCCCCCGCCGGCCTGGCCTCCAGCTCATCCTTGCCGCCCACCTTCCCACGGACCGCCCCGACGTCCGGCTCATCCCCATCACCTACATCCTCATGGCTGCCCCAACCTCCTAACGGCCAAAGGAGTGGCTAGAGGACGTCGCTGCCGCAGAATCAACAATTTGGCCTAGGTGGTCATCCATGTCTTTTCATTGCTTGTCCGTACATCGTCTCAACCATTGGTAGCAACGTGGATTGTCGTAGGATGTAGTAAGACAGTGTAATTTGTCCTCATAAAACATACACATTCTGCTAGTCCCCAATTAAATGCACTAGTGCAGAACTGGGCAATAGCACCGGTTCGTAAGGCCCTTTAGTGCCGGTTCGGTAACCGGCACTAAAGTGTGGGCACTAACCCCCCCCCCCCTTTAGTATCGGTTCAGCACGAACCGGTGCTAAAGGGCAACCACGTGGCACGAGCCAGCTCCCTGGGCGCGTAGGACATTAGTACCGGTTGGTAACACCAACCAGTACTAAATATTTGGGTGTGTTTTGGTTTTATTTTTTATTTTTACTTTAATTTTGTGTTTTCAATTTAATTTAGTGATTGTTTTACATTATAATGAGTTGTTAAATCATTAGGTGAATGTACCGCAGATTAGTTTGACTAGATGCATGTGGATCCTAGCTAAGTCATCAAGTATATGTCATATTCATATTATATATACTTGATCACCTAATTAAGTGATCGAGGTAATATGGATATGGCATATACTTGACCACTTAGCTAGAATCCATCCAGTTGAAACTAATCTGCGGTTTCTTTCATAAATGATATAATAACTCATCATCATCATCATCATATTAATATAAAAACTCTTGCATCATATATATCATCACCAACAACAGTTTTCATAGCTAGCTAAAAATCATCATATAATAGTCGTCTCATTATCACTATTTAATCATCATATAGTCATTATCGCTATCTAATCACCACCAACACTAACTTAAAGAAGAAATATTCACTTGTACCAGAAGTAAAGATATCATCGAGTTCAACATGGTAATGATATTATAAGCGTTCATAACACCAAAAAGCAAATCACTCTTTGAGATTAAATTCAGGACGAAGAACACGGACATGAGAGGACAAGTACTAAGAGCATGAACTAGCTAATTAATCACTCCTGCTGCTCTCTCTCGGGTAAAATAGCATAGAACATGTATAGCTTTCCTGATTCATCATATTGGAGCATGCAGATGAACCTGTCTCCTAATCGTGGGTTGCGCTTCTGATTACTGCCCCCTAGTACTTCTCTGTGATCGTTCACAATTTTGCTTCAGTCTTTTACTATTAAGCATTCCTCGTTATTAGAAATCCTGAATGCACTAAAGTGCATTGTAGGATATCTTAGCCGTAAGCTAACAATATTCATGGTACCTTTAGTCTCGATCCAATCAGGCACAACATTCATCGGGAGTCCCTGTTGAAGAACATCGTATAGTAATATACTTAGCAATGAAGTTTAGCTTAAAAAATAATGTATGCAAAAAATGCACTGAGGAGAAATAGTAGAAATCTTATCATCTTTCCTAAATATATGTGACCGTAGTTCAGTACGAACACTATTGGTCGCACCTTTTGAGTACTAACATTTCTAAGTGCAGGAATTTTTTTTGTCTTGACAGCATCAAGATCCTCAAGCCATGAAACATAATGACTTGTCTCCTCGCAGTTTAGTTCAGCCCCGGGACAGTGGACGGTCCTGTCTACCAAGCACCGGACATGTTTGCTTGATTGGAAATAAGCTGTCAATATAAATTGAGATCTATTAATTCAACTGGTTCAAATAATCTCATATCGAAGACATAAATATGGTTGAGAAACTCACATAATGGTAGAACTGGAGGCGTCTGCACATCGATCCAGATGTCTCTATTACCTTCAATATTATCTTCCGGACGAATATCAAAGGTGATAACCATATCAGGCTCAAATGCATAAGCCTTGCATAGTGCTTGCCAAGTTTTGCATTCAAAATAGGTGTATGTGTTTGCATTGTATAATTTGACGTTGAAGGTATAATCATGCTCGGTCTTCAAATAAACTATTTTTACCTCCATAGTTTCGTTAGGACTGAAACCTATCTTATCCAAGACAAAAATTCTTGCATGGCAGAGGATACGCTAGTAGAATAGTGAAAAATTAAAATTAAAAGTTGAAGCAAATGAAGCATAAGTCATGCTTAATTATGAAAAAAGACTTGCCGTTGTGACTTACTGTATCCACTTTGAAGTTCTCATCTAGCTTGATGCTGAAGCGTCTATCATCAACTAAAAAAATTCTACCGCACAGGCCGTGCTGGTCTTCGCAGTATTCGCACATAATGAAATCGTGTTCGTCGTCAGACGACATTCCTATGTTCATAGGTGAAACATTAAACACTTATTAGTTCTATTAATTCAACTAATTATGTTAATTCAACTAGTTCAACTAATTAATTCAACAAAGCACTTACGAAAAATATACCTAAATAAAGTAGCTCAACTGATTCAACTAACTAGTTCAACTAATTAATTCAACTAACTAGTTCTATTAATTTTCTTACTAAAAATAAGGTAGCTAGTTCTATATAATAAAATGTTAATTAGATAATCAAATCTCATATGATTAAATTAAATATATATCTAACATATAATTTATATCTAATTCATCTAACATTTGACATTAATATCTAACATATGTTCATATATAGGTGAAACATTAAACACTTACTAGTTCTATTAATTCAACTAAATAAACTAGTTCTATTAATTCAACTAAGCATTTACTAAAAATAAACTAGTTCTATTAATTTCTTACTAAAAAATCAAGTAGGTAGTTTTATATAGTAATATTTTGATTAGATCATCAAATCTCATATATCTAAATTTTCTTACTAAAAATAACTAGTTCTATTAATTCAACTAAGAATTTACTAAAAATAAACTAGTTTTATTAATTTTCTTACTAAAATATATAAAGTAGCTATATATAGTAATATTTTAATTAGATCATCAAATCTCATATACCTAAATTTTCTTACTAAAAATAAACTAGTACTAATTCAACTATCTAGTTCAACTAAGAATTTACTGAAAATAAACTAGTTCTATTAATTTTCTTACTAAAATATATAAAGTAGCTATATATAGTAATATTTTAATTAGATCATCAAATCTCATATACCTAAATTTTCTTACTAAAAATAAACTAGTACTAATTCAACTATCTAGTTCAACTAAGAATTTACTAAAAATAAACTGGTTCTATTAATTTTCTTACTAAAATATATAAAATAGCTATATATAGTAATATTTTAATTAGATCATCAAATCTCATATACCTAAATTTTCTTACTAAAAGTAAACTAGTACTAATTCAACTATCTAGTTCAACTAAGCATTTACTAAAAATAAACTAGTTATATTAATTCAACTAGTTCAAATAATCTCATATACCTAATTAATTAATATCTAACTAATTCATCTAACAATTGACATTAATATTTAACTTCTCTATCTAATTCATTTAACATTAACATTCTAACATTCTTATCTAAGTAATTCATCTAATTAATAATTTGACATGCATTAATCTAAAACACAGAAAACAGAAAATAAGTAAAAAAATGTGGCGTATGTGTGCGTGTGTGTGTATGTATGTATGTGTGTGTACGTACGAGCGGGAGCGGCGGCGTACGGGCGGCGGCGCGAGATGGCGACGACCGGGGCGGCGGCGTACGGGCGGCGGCGCGAGACGACAACGACGGAGACGGCGCGACGTGGGCGGGGACGTCAGGGTGCGCGACGACGAGGATGGGGACGGCCGGGGCGCGCGACGCCGGGGACGGCCGGGGCGCGACGACGGCGACGGGGACGGGGCGCGATACGGGGCGAGGGCGGGGGCGGCGACGAAGACGAACATGATCTAACTTAAATTTTTTATAAGTGTTGTATATATAGGAGAGGCCTTTAGTACCGGTTGCAGCCACCAACCGGTACTAAAGGCCAACTTTGGCCAGGCCAAGAGGCGGGAAGAGCACCCTTTAGTACCGGTTGGAGCCACCAACCGGTACTAAAGACTACCCTTTAGTACCAGTTGGAGCCACCAACCGGTACTAAAGATGGTGTGCTGCCACCCGCGGTGCACAAAGTTTAGTCCCACCTCACCGGGCGAAGGGCAGCCGCACTGGTTTATAAACCCAGCCGCGGCTGCCCTTTCGAACTCCTCTATAAAGCAGGCTTCTGGGCCTAAATACGGCGCGCTGCACTGTGAGTCTGCTGGGCCTTGTGGGCCTGAAGTTGCACGCCCGTGGTCTAGCAGGCCCACAGGGCAGCGCCCAAATTTTTTTATATAGTTTTTTTCTTTTCTGCTTTATTTTTTCTTCTATTTATTTCTGAGTAGTTTTTTTTCTTTTCAGCTATATTTATTTTCTTCTATTTATTTTTGAGTAGTTTTTTTATATAATTTTTTTCTTTTCTGCTATAGTTTTTTTCTTTTCTGCTATTTTTTCTTTTATGCTTTTTTTCCTTTCTGCTTTATTTATTTTCTTCATTTCATTTATTTTTATATACCATGCCAAGTTGATGGTTGAAAGTTGATGGCGTGGCTTTGAATGGTGCATACTAAATGCACAAAAAGTAATGACTGAAAAACAACAAATGATGTCAGAACATGTTGAAAATTGATGACGTCGCTTTGAATGTTGCATACTGAACACAAAAGAAGTTCGCAGTTCAAATAAGTTTAAAAAACATTGAAGTGCCCGTGTAACAGATGAGTTCTCGTCCGAAACCCTGATACTCCGAAAGACATTGTCTAGTTTGTACACGAAGTGCGTCCAGTTTTTGTCGTGACCCTCTCTACTCTTTCGCACATGCTATGCGGGTGAAATGATGATACCGTGCCAAGTTTCAACATTTTCACAGTTCATTTTGTAGTGATTTTCAATTTCACGGTCATTTAGCTCTCTAAACAATTAGGTAAGTGACTGAAAACAGCCAATGATGTCAGAACATGTTGGAAAATGATGATGTCGCTTTGAATGCTGCATACTGAACACAAAAGAAGTTCGCAGTTCAAATAAGTTTAAAAAACATTGAAGGGCTCGTGTAACAGATAAGTTCTCGTCCGAAACCCTGATACTCCGAAAGAGATTGTCCAGTTTGTACACAAAGTGCGTCCAGTTTTTGCCGTGACCCTCTCT
The DNA here is from genome assembly GCF_018294505.1 of Triticum aestivum. Taxonomy (NCBI): domain Eukaryota; kingdom Viridiplantae; phylum Streptophyta; class Magnoliopsida; order Poales; family Poaceae; genus Triticum; species Triticum aestivum. The sequence goes on from NC_057794.1 coordinate 363,491,113, forward strand.
ACTCTTTCGCACATGCTATGCGGGTGAAATGATGATACCATGCCAAGTTTCAACATTTTCACAGTTCATTTTGTAGTGATTTTCAATTTCACGGTCATTTAGCTCTCTAAACAATTAGGTAAATGACTAAAAACAGCAAATGATGTCAGAACATGTTGGAAATTGATGACATCGCTTTGAATGTTGCATACTGAAGCAAAAGAAGTCCGGAGTTCAAATAAGTTTCAAAAACATTGAAGTGCCCGTGTAACAGATGAGTTCTCGTCCGAAACCCTGATACTCCGAAAGACATTGTCCAGTTTGTACACGAAGTGCGTCCAGTTTTTGCCGTGACCCTCTCTACTCTTTCGCACATGCTATGCGGGTGAAATAATGATACCATGCCAAGTTTCAACATTTTCACAGTTCATTTTGTAATGATTTTCAATTTCACGGTCATTTAGCTCTCTAAACAATTAGATAAATGACTGAAAAACAGCAAATGATGTCAGAACATGTTGGAAATTGATGACGTCGCTTTGAATGCTGCATACTGAACGCAAAAGAAGTCCGGAGTTCAAATAAGTTTAAAAACATTGAAGTGCCCGTGTAACAGATGAGTTCTCGTCCGAAACCCTGATACTCCGAAAGACATTGTCCAGTTTGTACACGAAGTGCATCCAGTTTTTGCCGTGACCTTCTCTACTCTTTCACACATGCTATGCGGGTGAAATGATGATACCATGCCAAGTTTCAACATTTTCATAGTTCATTTTGTAGTGATTTTCAATTTCACGGTCATTTAGCTCTCTAAACAATTAGGTAAATGACTAAAAAACAGCAAATGATGTCAGAACATGTTGGAAATTGATGACGTCACTTTGAATGTTGCATACTGAACGCAAAAGAAGTCCGGAGTTCAAATAAGTTTAAAAAACATTGAAGTGCCCGTGTAACAGATGAGTTCTCGTCTGAAACCCTGATACTCCGAAAGACATTGTTCAGTTTGTACACGAAGTGCGTCCAGTTTTTGCCGTGACCCTCTCTACTATTTCGCACATGCTATGCGGGTGAAATGATGATACCATGCCAAATTTCAACATTTTCACAGTTCATTTTGTAGTGATTTTCAATTTCACGGTCATTTAGCTCTTTAAACAATTCGGTAAATGACTGAAAAACAACAAATGATGTCAGAACATGTTGGAAATTGATGACGTCGTTTTGAATGTTGCATACTGAACACAAGAAGTCCGGAGTTCAAATAAGTTATTAAAAATAAAAAAGAGGTGCAATGCTGGTTAATTTGCTTCAAGCCTTTCAGAATAGTGTAGACTGCACTACACATAGCTCAGTGCAATCTGTGCTATTTCGAAAGGCTTGAAGCTAAGCAACGTGCAGGTGAGCATTGCGCCTCTTCGTCATTGTATCTGCACTCATGACTTATAAACAGCTCATACTGCCTCTCTCTTGGCGAGGTGGGACTAAAAATCAGCTTACTAAGAAACTCTAGTACCGGTTCAAACATGAACCGGTACTAAAGCTCTTCGTGCGGGCCCCAGCCTGACCACAGCCACACTGGCCTCATTAGTACCGGTTCGTGGCATGAACCGGTACTAAAGGTTGCCCATGAACCGGTACTAATGATGTCCGCCCGCCTAGTCGTTGGAACCGGCACTAATGGTCACATTAGTGCCAGCTCAAATTCAAACCGGCACTAATGTGCTTCACATTTGACCCTTTTTCTACTAGTGATGGTAGATGCTTCAAATTACTTCCGATCAATAGCATCCAGCCCTGAACGCCATTGTTCATTATTTCCTTCCAATCTTTAAAATTTTCACCCACCCTTAACCAGTTTCAGAATTAACGGATTATTAATTACTATTAATAAAAATTTCGGCGGTATCATCAAGTGCATGAGGTTGAATAGTGGAAAGGGAGATGCACCTTGCTCATACGCATAGGCCCCACGTTCATCTTTTCTTTTTTCTCAAATACACCATGGAAAGGTGTCTCATTGTTATATAGAAGAAGGCCAACCTGCCAGGACCACGCCAAAAGGCAAACTATTGAGATTAATTCTGTAAAAGGGAAATCTTCCCTTGCCCAACGGCCAAGCGGTTGCATCCACGGACGCCTGTGTCCCGGCAACCGACGCATCTCTATGGAACTGACGCCTCCTCTGGATCGTCGTGTCTCTCCAGGAGATATATAAGCATCCTGTAAACCATCGTCAAGAGATTCAATCATTCTGATTCAAAACACGTTATCAGCCCGTAGAACAACCAGCAAGAGCAAAAAGGCAACAGAGAAAGGAGAAGAGAGGAAGCACTCGCCGCCGGTGAGATGACAGGCCTCGTCTCCTTCTTCCCCCGTCTAATCCGCGAGGACGGTCGCCGCTACCGCCTCATTGCCCTTCGCCGCCATGGAGTTGGTGGCCACCGCCGTTTCCGTTGCCGGATGCAAGCCATCCGACGGTTCGGCCGGAGCACCACTGGACGTGCCGCCCCTGGCAGCCACCGCGTCGCTGGATGCGCCCGTCGCGGTGCTCACCAAGCCCCTGGACACGGTCCCCGTGCTCCCGGACGCGCCCACTACGGTACTCCCCGCGCCCGTGGCCAAGCGTCCATGGGGTACGACCCTTGGCTGGTGGCCGGCCCGAGCGCCCCCATGATGCACGGGGCCGCTAACGCGCCTGCCCTGCCCACTGGGTCTCCGCCTCCACCACCTCCTCCGCCGGCCGCATGGATCCCGCCGTCAACGCCGACGCCTGATGCCGTGGCCGCTGGCCCGAGCCTCCGCCCGCCTGGCTACGCCCATGTACCGATGCGCGCCGTCGTGAATGAGGAGGAGGCGCTCGCCTTCGTCTCCGCGCCGACCGGTGCCTCTGGAGTACTCCGCCTTGGAGCCGGCATGGAGGGCACTGACGCCATCGCCATGCATGGGCAGGAGACGGCTGATGGGGTCATGTACCTAAGGTAGGGTCATGGACCTGATCTAAGTACCTTACCCAAGGACACCCTTAGAAGAGGTCACCTTCCAGTCGACCAACGAGGGACTCACTCGACCGACTGAAGGACTCGACCACGAAGACTCACTCGACCACCAGGAGGTCAAGAGGCACTCTGCACTGCAACGGCCTGTAATTAAGTAGGCTTTATGATAGTAAAGACACTTTATGTGGGGCGTTACCAGTAACGCCCCAGACTTAACTCACCTTAAACCCTCTCCTACGTGGGCTGGCTGGGGTCCTGGCGCACTCTATATAAGCCACCCCCCTCCACAGGCAGAAGGGTTCGGCACCTTGTAACTCATATACTCATAAACCACTCGACCGCCTCCAGGCTCCGAGACGTAGGGCTATTACTTCCTCCGAGAAGGGCCTGAACTCGTACATCCTTTGTGTTTACAACCTCTCCATAGCTAGGACCTTGCCTCTCCATACCTATCCCCACTCTACTGTCAGGCTTAGAACCACGACAGTTGGCGCCCACCGTGGGGCGTGGCGTCTATCGAGCCATGATGCATATGGTTTTTCATTCATCTAATTTCCTGTTCATGCAGTTCATACGAACAACTGAAGCACCGTAAAAGGGGAGGAGAAGATACATCTTCACCCGACACTGCGAGCGTGCATAACCATTCACAAACGCGTCCATCTGGCGATTTCCTTCTACACTGCGGGCTTCATCTTCGAGGGCCGGTACCGCTGGACGGACACGCCGCCACCAGGCGGTGTGCGGCTCCTCTTCGCCGAGCTCTCCGGCGGTGCCGCCTCCATGGGTGCCGACGACCCGCGCCACTACCTCGGGTTCACGGGTGACGACCCCGATGCCGCCGAGGACTCCGAGCGCGAGGCGAATCGCCCGCTCGACCGGACCGACCAGGGCTGCCACCAGCGCGCCTCCTGCTTCGTCTTCTCCATCTTCTCCGTCGAGCCCAGCACACCCGTCTGCTGGCTGCGCGACTGCAGGTGTTCAGCAGTCACTCCGATGACGCGGACACTCGGTTGCTGCACGACCATCAGGCCTCCGGCGCATCCATCCGCGCCAGATCGGCCCCTCTGGCGGCGTTTCCAAGTCCCGTCGCTGCAGCCGTCGTTTGGGAGCAAGGGACCAACCCTCTCGCCCGTTTAGTGCGTTAACCGCGCGCGAGCGTAGCCCACCTCCTCGTCGCGCAAGGAAACAGAAGAACGTGGGGTGGTCGTTTCGCTAAGGTAATTGCATCATTAAGCGGCTCATCGGGTGAGTATTTCGTGCACCAGATTTCTAATTACTGCAGCCAAAACTCATGCTATTCACGCACCAATAATTGGTGCATGCATGCATGCATGTGCAACCGCCCGGCCGTTAATTTCGTGGCTATGCTTGCTAACCGGCTATCTTGCAGGAGCGTTGAGATCAAAAATAATAATATTCGTAGCTATACTTGCTACTAACTTGCAGGATCACTTGTCCCGTCGTCGTCCACCGACTGCAGTTCACTTGGACGGACGTTTCGTTCAGGCGAATAACACGATGACAGGCAGATGAGTTTTCCATTTGGATTACTAAACGTCCAGATTCATTTAGATGCATTTTTTATACGACTAACATGCAGTGACTCGGCCGCCTGCACACTGTCGCTCAACTGGTCACGCGTGCATGGTCACTCAACGTCCCGCGCGTCGTCACCCTACAGGACGTGTCTACAACACTCGGACGCCCCAAACCCAGTCTGTGGGATGCGTCTGCTTCACTCGGACGCCCCGCGCGTCGCCGCTCCTTCTAACCTTAATTCCTGCCCATTTATTCCCTTAATTCCTTCCCATTTATTTCCTCCATGCAGGGATAAATGACCGTGGGAAACGTTTATTACATACATGAATGGCTCTAACTCTCACTTAATTAGCGCTCTCTTGCATGTAGATTCTGCCTACATGTCCAGAACGTGGGCAACTCCTCCAATGTGTTGGTCGGACAAGCAATCACACCTGATTACTTGTGATTTATTGCTCCACAACCAACAGATCAAGTTCTGCACCAAATCAACCTCCTTGAGGAATAACTGCATGTAGGAAAATGGAAACGGAAGGACCGGCTCCCACCAGTGCGCCACTCCGCTAGGATGTACTTGCTGACCGGCACGGTGGTTGACTAAAGCCGGCACTCCACACATTGTCTCTGCCTCGACAAGACCCAGCACTCGGCAACAACTCCTTCAGTCGGCAACTCGGCATGATCACTCGGACGGGACTAGCTCACTCGGACCAAACCGGATCACTTGCGCTTGATCGGCCGTTCGTGCGCCGCCACTCGGCTGCCCGTACATCATCGCTCGATTGGACATGTCCTCAGCCACCCAGCACGCGGTCATGAAGCTGTTCGCATCATCATCAACTTGCCCGACACGGACGCCCCGTGCGTCACCACTCCGCGGGACGCGTCTACTTCAGTCGGACGCCTCGTGCATCGCCACTCCGCGGGACGGGTCTACTTCACTCGGCCACCCCGCGCGTCGCCACTCCGCGGGACGGGTCTACTTCACTCGGCCACCCCGCGCGTCGCCACTCCGCGGGGTGAGTCTACTCCACTCGGTTGGTCACCTCATCACCATTCGGCCGCTCCGCGCGTCGCCACTCGGTTGGTCACCTCATCACCACTCGGCCGCTCCGCGCGTCGCCACTCGGTTGGTCACCTCATCACCACTCGGCCGCTCCGCGCATCGCCACTCGGTTGGTCACCTCATCACCACTCGGCCGCTCCGCACGTCGCCACTCGGTTGGTCACCTCATCACCACTCGGCCACTCCGCGCGTCGCCACTCGGTTGATCACCTCATCACCACTCGGCCGCTCCGCGCGTCGCCACTCGGTTGGTCACCTCATCACCACTCGGCCGCCCCGCGCGTCGCCACAGGTTGGTCACCTCATCACCACTCGGCCGCTCCGCGCGTCGCCACTCGGTTGGTCACCTCATCACCACTCGGCCGCTCCGCGCGTCGCCAATCGGTTGGTCACCTCATCACCACTCGGCCGCCCCGCGCGTCGCCACAGGTTGGTCACCTCATCACCACTCGGCCGCCCCGCGCATCGCCATCGGTTGGTCACCTCATCACCACTCGGCCGCTCCGCGCGTCGCCACTCGGTTGGTCACCTCATCACCACTCGGCCGCTCCGCGCGTCGCCACTCGGTTGGTCACCTCATCACCACTCGGCCGCTCCGCGCGTCGCCACTCGGTTGGTCACCTCATCACCACTCGGCCGCCCCGCGCGTCGCCACAGGTTGGTCACCTCATCACCACTCGGCCGCCCCGCGCATCGCCATCGGTTGGTCACCTCATCACCACTCGGCCGCTCCGCGCGTCGCCACTCGGTTGGTCACCTCATCACCACTCGGCCGCTCCGCGCGTCGCCACTCGGTTGGTCACCTCATCACCACTCGGCCGCTCCGCGCGTCGCCACTCGGTTGGTCACCTCATCACCACTCGGCCGCTCCGCACGTCGCCACTCGGTTGGTCACCTCATCACCACTCGGCCGCTCCGCGCGTCGCCACTCGGTTGGTCACCTCATCACCACTCGGCCGCTCCGCGCGTCGCCACTCGGTTGGTCACCTCATCACCACTCGGCCGCTCCGCGCGTCGCCACTCGGTTGGTCACCTCATCACCACTCGGCCGCCCCGCGCGTCGCCACAGGTTGGTCACCTCATCACCACTCGGCCGCTCCGCGCGTCGCCACTCGGTTGGTCACCTCATCACCACTCGGCCGCTCCGCGCGTCGCCAATCGGTTGGTCACCTCATCACCACTCGGCCGCCCCGCGCGTCGCCACAGGTTGGTCACCTCATCACCACTCGGCCGCCCCGCGCATCGCCATCGGTTGGTCACCTCATCACCACTCGGCCGCTCCGCGTGTCGCCACTCGGTTGGTCACCTCATCACTACTCGGCCGCTCCGCGCGTCGCCACTGGGTTGGTCACCTCATCACCACCCGGCCACTCCGCGCGTCGCCACTCGGTTGGTCACCTCATCACCACTCGGCCACTCCGCGCGTCGCCACTCGGTTGGTCACCTCATCACCACTCGGCCGCCCCGCGCGTCACCACTCGGTTGGTCACCTCATCACCACTCGGCCGCTCCGCGCGTCGCCACTCGGTTGGTCACCTCATTACCACTCGGCCGCTCCGCGCGTCGCCACAAGTTGGTCACCTCATCACCACTCGGCCGCCCCGCGCGTCGCCACAGGTTGGTCACCTCATCACCACTCGGCCGCTCCGCGCGTCGCCACTCGGTTGGTCACCTCATCACCACTCGGCCGCCCCGCGCGTCGCCACAGGTTGGTCACCTCATCACCACTCGGCCGCCCCGCGCGTCGCCACAGGTTGGTCACCTCATCACCACTCGGCGGCCCCGCGCATCGCCACAGGTTGGTCACCTCATCACCACTCGGCCGCCCCGCGCGTCGCCACAGGTTGGTCACCTCATCACCACTCGACGGCCCCGCGCATCGCCACAGGTCGGTCACCTCATCACCACTCGGCCGCTCCGCGCGTCGCCACTCGGTTGGTCACCTCATCAGCACTCGGCCGCCCCGCGTATCGCCAATCGGTTGGTCACCTCATCACCATTCGACCGCCCTGCGCGCCTTCAGACAGCTAAGTCATTTTACATTCTGTTATTTTCGTCTTCCCGAGTATTCCATAATTCACACATCAGGTTCACTCGGAGGCCACACCACCGAGTGTACCTCTACGCTCGACTGCTTATTTTCACATACTTGCTTAGTACTGGTTATGTGACTCCGAAGTCCAACTTCCTTTTTTTCGCATATATCATTCACGAACACCATGTGTCGTTCTTCATTTCGAGTTTGCATCGGTCCTCCGGGGCTGCAACTCAGTCAAAACACTACACTTCCGTTTTATTTTAGCCAGTATTCCAACAAGTTCAGTAGGATTTCTCGCTTCGACAAGTGCGAACGAATCCTTCGCTCTTTTAAACTTTTGCTGGTCAACCAGCAAGCCCCTTGCACTCCCAGCGGGTGTCTATGGGTGTTATTCACACAAATCATTTCAGCACACATCAAATTTCCTCAAGAAATTATTGTGTTGACTTGTGCCATTTTTTACACAAGTTACCGCGATCACTCGACGGTCCTACGCGCCAACTTCATCGCTGCTCGGACTCGGTCTCCATACTGGTCCTAGCGCACCACAACACTGACTTTGTCGCCCTGTTGATTTCAAACACGTCCGGCCAACCCCTCTATGGAATTCTCTTCATCGTATCAATGATATAGACCTCGTCGGGCATGAGACAGATAAGTCCCTTTCATAATTAAACTTCACACTTCACTCTTTTGCGAGTTTGCTTCTTCCGAGCATCACTCGGAAGCTTCTCCTCATCTTTACCCAAATCCGACTCGATGAATTACAAATCATCCATTCAAAACTATATTTCTCATATTCCGACATGTCCGTTGTCGAAGCCTGTAGTATGCTCGGGGGCTACGCCGCACTCGGGGGCTGCATCTCATTTGGAATGACACTCTCCTAAGTGGTCGAGTACTTCATCACCAATCAGACCCTTCACTTCAACAAGTACATTCGATCCGTCACTTTGACAAATTTCATAATCACCCAGACACTCTGCGTGCCATCTTCGTTCCTACTCAAATTCAGTTGTCGCACCGGTCTTGTTACGCCACAGCCACACTACACCGACCTTGTCGCTACATCAGCTTCAAAAGCATCTGGCTAACTCCTTCAAGGACCATTTTTGCCACTCAGCTGGACATTTAGTCCTTCACTCGACCGCTCCGCGCGTCGCCACTCGGTTGTGCGCGTCTTCACCACTCGGCCGCCCCGCGCGTCGCCACTCGGTTGTGCGCGTCTTCACCACTCGGCCGCCCCGCGCGGCGCCACTCGGTTGCGCACGTCTTCATTACTCGGCCGCCCCGCGCATCGCCACTTGGTTCTGCACGTCTTCACCACTCGGCCGCCCCGCGCATCGCCACTTGGTTCTGCACGTCTTCACCACTCGCCCGCCCCGCGCGGCGCCACTCGGTTTTTGCACGTCTTCACCTCTCGGCCCCCCCGCGCATCGCCACTTGGTTCTGCACGTCTTCACCACTCGCCCGCCCCGCGCGGCGCCACTCGGTTTTGACACGTCCTCGCCCCTCGGCCGCCCCGCGCGTCGCCACTCGGTTATACACGTCCTCGCCCCTCGGACGCCCCGCGCGTCACCATCAGTTGGACATGTCTTTACCTCTACACCCCCAGCACGGGAACGGCTAAGTTACTCATATGGTCAAACCTCATATCACACTCTGTAGCAAGCTTACCTCCTTCGAGCACCACTCGGGGGCTACGCGCGGCAGTTGGCCATGTCACCCTCAGGGGTTACGCCCATTTGGTCAACCTGTTGATCAAATCAAGATATTCTTTTGACCATACATGCTCGGTTCGCCGAAGATCTATAAGTGAAGCACGTCCACTTGGATAAATACCCCTTTTCATGCAAAAGGGTAAAAATGAAGCGCCATCGCTGAATCGTACAGGCGACCTTACTCATCGTTCGTACAACCACCTCGTTACGCATCCATCCGATTGATTCAATTCCAGACAAAGATATTTGCCATGCCAACTGCATGGAGGTTTACCGAGAGACTTAAACCCTCTGCCAGACTCATCTAGTCCGACAGAGGCTCGGGGACTACACCCAGTGGGTGCACTCAGCGTGCCCCCACTGGAAGAGGACTCAGAAAGAAACATTTTGCTCGATGCAAACCTATCTCCAGTATTACTCGACCTCCGAGTCAGAGAAGAACAAGTTCGATCAGTACCAGCTAAGAAGAGTTTTAGTTCTCTCATACTCCCGCCGACTGCACGCAGTCGACAGCAGTCTCGGGGACTACACCCACTGGGTGCACTCAGCGTGCCCCCACTGGAATGGTATCCACTCGGAACGGTCCGCCCAACCCGAGTGACGGCCAAACAACAACAAAAAGACAGGCTCTAAGACTCCCGCCGACTGCCCGCAGTCGACAGCAGTCTCGGGGACTACACCCAGTGGGTGCACTCAGCGTGCCCCCACTGGAATGGTATCCACTCGGAACGGTTCGCCCAACCCGAGTGACGGCCAAACAACAAAAAAGACACGTTCCAGGCGTGAAGAAATTCCGAGTAATCAGTTACTTGATGTAGGCCCAGCTCCAAATCACTCCAAAAAATTCTATAAGGCGAGTTTAACGCTCCTCCATGGACCTGTTTTGAACCTTCTTCTAGGACTCAAAGCGTGAAACTCACAAGTGTGGATCTGAAACCGACTCGTATTGGCGTTCCTCCGGGATAAGAATGGCATCTCTCTAAAAGAGCAGTCCATGTGTCAATCTGGTTGCACGGATTTAATGACACGCCCATACTCAGATCACGAGTTAAACCTCTCCCGAGAGATGAACGAATGTCACCAAGTGGCTCCTCACAGACGCTTACCTCGATTAGTCGGGAAGCATGGTGCCGGAATCCATTGAAATTTTGTTCAAACCTTGGTTGTCTGAAAGCGCGGCGACATGTACCGAGTATTTCTGTAATCACTCGGACCAAACTGTGTCTTACACCAACTCGTTCTGCAAAATCGCAATCGATTCGGGGGCTAATGTTGGGGATATACATAACAGGTAGGCCCACGAAGGGTCGAAATATCATGAAGCATGGGGCCCACACAACATGTGGGTCCAGGTCAATTTCATACAGACACTCTATCCACTCGGACAAGCAGCATACTATCCACTCGACCAAGCAACATACCATCCACTCGGATGACGGCTCACCACTCGACCGTATGACTCACTCGGATATACGAAGACCAGCAGGCAGCAAGGCAGTCGGCATCTTTCTAATAGTGAGGGCTTAATAGCGGGCTGGCATTATGGCATTCATACCCCACTTTGTAACATAGGAGGTGAGGGGGTGGCGCACTCTATATAAGCCACCCCCCACCACTAGACAAGAGGGCTCTGCTGCCACCTCTCTCTCTTTTCACCATTAGTCTCAGGACTTAGCTCAGGCATGGGGATCCGTTCCTCTCTCTCACACACATTGTAATCTCCGGATATATACTCAGATAAAACAAAGCCTCTCCGGAGCACGAGACGTAGGGTTGTTATCTCCACCGTGAGAGGCCCGAACTCGCTAAAACCACCGTGTCACCCATATGCATCTCGATAGATCATGCTCCGTCATACTACCCCTATTCTACTGTCAGACTTAGAACCGTGACTCAAGGTCATTCTGAAGTGTCTCCTCAGGCCAGAGCGTCGAGTCGATGCGCGATGTGGCGGCCTTCAGCCTTGCGAGATAGTCCACGACAGCTGCGACACGGGACTCCAGTCGGAAAACTTCCATGGCAACTTCGTCGTTCACCGGAGAATTGACGGGGTCGAGGTTCGGCTCCAGCCGGCTAGTTTCTTCTTCAAAGTTTTGACAAAATTCTGCAAGGGTGATCACTAAGTCAAGGGGATGGTCGAATGGAAAAATCACGATTGGAAACGTCTGCCAAGCATAGAGGTTTACCTTCAAGCATAAGAAACAGCTTCTTGGCAAGTCCACTCAGGAAGGCCTCCAGATCAGTTTTCTTCCCAGTCAATTTGCTGACTTGGTCAGTCAGGGCAGCTTTATCAGTTTTCAGTCGACTGATCTCCTTGTTGGCAATCCCAAGAGCAGCTTTCAGATTGGTATTGTCTTGTTCAAGCTTGGTGACTGAAGCTAACTTCTCGTCAGCAAGCTTGATCTTCTCGGCTAGCTCAAGGTCTTTCTTCTGTTGGGCCTCCCTTACCTTACCTGCAAGTTACAGCAAGATCAGATTTTGAAACAAGCAAGGGGAAAAGCAGTCGTCAGGGTCTCACCAAACATACCTTCGGTCTCCTCCTTTGCCTTTGTCAGCTTCTCCTGAACCAGCTTCAAGCTCAGCTCGACTTGAGTATGCTTGTGTTCCAGCTCTGAGTAGCGAGCCACAAGATCACAAGAGTTCTGCGAAGAACCAATCGACTAAATGTCAAATATAATTCACTTCCGAGTGAAAAAGGGAAAAACACACGTTTCTAAGACTACAGCCGAATACAAGCATTCGACCGTAGTCTCGGGGACTACACCCAGTGGGTGCACTCAGCGTGCCCCCACTAATCCTGTTGAAGACAAAGTCGACCAGTCGACTCAAAAAAAAAGTGCGAGATGCATTCTCTAAGACTGTGATCAACTGCAAGCAGTCGACCACAGTCTCGGGGACTACACCCAATGGGTGCACTCAGCGTGCCCCCACCGGTTCGTGAAATACAGTCGACCAGTCGACTGACAGAAATATTGACATTATAAAGCCTAAGGCCGACTGCCAGCAGTCGACCTTAGCCTTGGGGACTACACCCAGCGGGTGCACTCAGCGTGCCCCCGCTACTACGGAGCTCAATCGACAAACACCACCGGTTCGTGAAATCCAGTCGACCAGTCGACTGACAGAAAGATTGACATTATAAAGCCTAAGGCCGACTGCCAGCAGTCGACCTTAGCCTTGGGGACTACACCCAGTGGGTGCACTCCGCGTGCCCCCGCTACTACGGAGCTCAATCGACAAACACCCAGTGGGTGACTACTATAAATTCCGGAAAAGAAAAGTTTTTGGCAGCATATCCAACAGAACAAACGGTGGTCGACTGACCTGAACATTGCTTTGGAGGGCAGAACTGGCATCATAAGCTGCCTGGCTCGCGTCCCGGATGGTCTTCAGCTGCTCCATCATGAGTCCCGCCTGGCGTATCGCCTCCTTCGCTGCGCCAGCTTGGTCCTCTGGGACGTGGTGCGTCGTGAAGAGGGAGGGCTGCTGAGCACTCGTCAGTGGATTTGCGAAAGACACCGTGTGTCGAGTGGTGTTCCCTTCCTCCACAGTCAGAATCTCAGGCGCCGTCACATCCTGAGGCACCTTACTGGCGGACGCTTTCCGACTCCTCCTGCGCTTCAGCGGCTCTTCGTCCTCATCATCATCAGGAAGATTGATAACAGTATTGGGTGGAGCTGCGGAGAAGAATCAGGATCAGAGATCGCGAGTCAGTCGACTAAGAACGGCATTAAGAATACAGTACCTGGGTTCGAAGTCGCTGCGTCCTCCATCTCGTGGTCATCAGCCCGGGCCGAGGTTTCAGAAGTAGCAGCACTGCAACTCCAAAGGATCAGTCGACTAACTTCAGCGTCGACCAGAGACAAAGTTCACACAAAATGAGAAGATTCAAACAACACGATTACCCTGATATGGTAGGGATGGACACCTTCATCTTCGGCAGGAGCTTGATCGGCTTCGACGAGGCCGCCCTGGGCTGCTTCGGGGCCTTTTCAGTCGGCACCGGAGAGATGGTCCGAGGGCGCTTGGTTGACTGAGTGGTGGTCGCAACCCCCTTACCACGTTCGGTCGAAGGGTCGTGGACAAGCTTCGACCGCCTTTCCGAGCGCGGTGGTACGACCTCCTCCTCCTCTTCCTCCTCGTCTTCAACGTCATCGTCATCACCGTCGTCATCATCATCGTCGTCGTCATCCCCTGCAACGTCTGAGTCCCACTCCTCCTCTTCCTGGCTCTCACCCCCGCTCGCCTCACCCTCCTCAGTCGGAGTTTGTGCCCCATTAGGCATCGAGTATAGCTCGGTGAGAGCCTAGCAGATATCAAGACAAGGATCAGTCGACCAGTCGGCAGGACAAACAGAAATGAATGCGACAAGAACGCAGTGGAGGGCAGAGCAAATGTACCTTGTTTGGATCGCTGTTGTGGTCGAGTGGAGGAATTCTTCTGGCTCCGCGTGGGTTGTCCTTGTTTCCGGTAACGGCTACCATCCATCTTTCCAGAGTGACATCGTCGACTGCTTCTGGATGGACTCGAGTCTCGTCTTCGGTTCCACAGTACAACCACATGCAGTGACTCCGGAACTGAAGAGGCTGGATGCGACGCCTGAGGAAGACCTCCAAGAGGTCCATGCCCGTCACTCCCTCCCGAACCAACTGCACTACGCGCTCCATCAACATCTTCACATCAGCTTTCTCCTCCGGAATCAACTTCAGAGAGGAGGGCTTGTTCACTCGGTCCATGGTAAACTGCGGGAGTCCACTCGACTGCCCCGGCGTCGACTGATCCCGGCAGTAGAACCAGGTCGACTGCCAGCCTCTGACCGACTCGGGAAAGGTCATGGGCGGAAAGGTGCTCTTGTTCCTCACCTGGATGCCCAAACCCCCACACATTTGGACGACTCGGGTTCTCTCATCACCTGGGCTCGCCTTCTTCACGGTCTGAGAGCGACACATGAATATATGTTTGAACAAACCCCAGTGCGGTCGACAGCCCAAGAAACCCTCACACATGGACACGAACGCAGCAAGATAGGCAATGGAGTTTGGGGTAAAGTGGTGGAGCTGCGCTCCGAAGAAATTCAAGAAGCCACGAAAGAAAACACTCGGCGGCAAGGAAAACCCACGATCAACATGGGTGGCCAAAAGCACACACTCACCCTCTTCTGGCTGAGGCTTCCACTCCTTCCCCGGAAGCCTCGCAGCTCCGTGAGGGATCAAGCCCTCGTTGGCCATGTCGAGGAGGTCATTCTCTGTGATGGTCGACTAGATCCAGTCTCCTTGGACCCAGCCTTTCGGCAGGCGGGATCTGGACGAGGACCCTCCGCGGCTGGTGGATCTCCCCTTCGCCTTCTCCGACGCCGACGCCTTCTTTGCACGCTCCAGCGCCGCCGTCTTCTCCTTGGCCATGGTCGCCGGCGAGATGCGCGAAGGGAAGTGGTGCGGGGGCGAGAGCGAGCACGCTGGGCGGGGAAGAAGGAAGCAGAGAGAGGGAGAGAATGCTGAGGCGCAGCACAGAAATCCTCGCCGGGCACATTTATAAGGTCCCTTCCGAGTGGATGACAGGTGGGCCCGTCGATCTAATCATATCTGGGAGCAGTTATGCAGACGGGATACGTGGCGAAAAAGGCGGCGTGGAGATCGAGGCGTCTATGCCCCGTCCCATCCGAACGCCGCGGTCCGCCCCGCTTCGCGCGCGTCCCCAAATTTCGCATCCCGCGGAATCCGCGAACAGCAAATCAGTCTGTCAGACGCGGTGTTTCCAGCGATCCGTCGCTCGGAGATTGTCAAAGTCCGAAAGATCACTCGACGCAAAAATAGAATGGATCGAGTCGACTGAAGGCAAGTTGCTCCCTGTCGGCGAAGAAATTCTTTGGCCCAGAACAACGCACGACCAGTGTGCAAAGGTTAATCGGAAACGACATCAACTCCTTCCTCACTCGAAGCCCCAATCCATTCGGGGGCTAATGATGGGGTCATGTACCTAAGGTAGGGTCATGGAGCTGATCTAAGTACCTTACCCAAGGACACCCTTAGAAGAGGTCACCTTCCAGTCGACCAACGAGGGACTCACTCGACCGACTGAAGGACTCGACCACGAAGACTCACTCGACCACCAGGAGGTCAAGAGGCACTCTGCACTGCAACGGCCTGTAATTAAGTAGGCTTTATGATAGTAAAGACACTTTATGTGGGGCATTACCAGTAACGCCCCAGACTTAACTCACCTTAAACCCTCTCCTACGTGGGCTGGCTGGGGTCCTGGCGCACTCTATATAAGCCACCCCCCTCCACAGGCAGAAGGGTTCGGCACCTTGTAACTCATATACTCATAAACCACTCGACCGCCTCCGGGCTCCGAGACGTAGGGCTATTACTTCCTCCGAGAAGGGCCTGAACTTGTACATCCTTTGTGTTTACAACCTCTCCATAGCTAGGACCTTGCCTCTCCATACCTACCCCCCACTCTACTGTCAGGCTTAGAACCACGACAACGGTTGCGGGCTCGAGCAGCCGAGCCGCACGGCGCTTCGGGCGTCTCTTCGGGCGCGCCGTCGCCGCCATCGACCGTCGCCCCAGCCGCCGCCCCGGTTCGTGGGCCCCGGCGAGCCTCGGACTCGCCAACGCCGCACCAGGGACCGCTCGCCCGGATCACGTCATCGTCGACTCTTCTTCGGACGAGGAGGGGTCGTCGGTGCTACGCCGGTGATCACCGGAATCGCGAGGGCCTGCGGCGGCCACTCCTTCCGCCGGCGCCGCCGTGTGACAGTGGGGATCGAGCAGAGGTGGTGGTGCGGGGTTCGGATACTCCGACCCTTATCCGATCCGCCCGCTCCCCCCTGTCTTGTGCGGTGCGGCGGCGTGTGGGCCGGCCAAAGGCCGGGCAGGCCCAGGCCCAGGCGCCCGCGTTTTCCCCCATGTGCAGTGCTGTGGCGGGTGGGCCGGCCAGAAGTGTGGATTTTGTTTTTCTCTCTGCTTTCTTAACATTAGTACTAATTATTGTATTTGTGCAATTTTAGTCTATGTTTAGCACTGTTTAGTACTTAGGTTGACTATTACTTACATTTTAGTCTTGTTCTAGATTTATTCTATGTTAGGACTTGTGTAATTATTAGTAGGTGTGTTTATATTATGTAATGGATTGATAATATAAATAAAGTACCGGATTTCATCTGGGAAGAATGACATGTTCCATGTGTTTACCACATCTCATTTTTATCGAACATGTCTTTGCGATTGAGATCTTCTCTCGCATATCAAACTTGCAAAAAATTTAATGTTTCTCCCTCATTTTATTTGGAATCACAAGGTAATGAGTTGTGATCTACTGCTTATTTGCAGACTGCCCTCTCTTACTATGAGGTCTACGCTTTGTCATTCTCGACAAATGATTACCTCCAACGTGTATTCCTTATATTTGAATTGTAGCATACACAAGGTAATGGTGATGTAGCCTATTACTGTGAGATCTAAGTGATCTTCAAAGTGTTATGTTCACACAATTGAGGTTAAGAATTTTTCGAGTTTACACTTGAGTATCAAATTTTTGCATTCTTATTACACAACCATGATGGTTTTTAATTTACCACCCATAAATTAATTATCTCTGGTTCTCCCATGTAGGCGAAGATGACTGCCAAAGAGTTTGAGGAGCTTGCCCTCAATGGCCACAATTACCCTACATGGGCTATGGACATCAAGATCAGTCTTGCGTCCCATGGGATAGCGCGTGCAATACAACCCCCGGAGACTCCTCTCCCGGATGGGGCCACGCCGCTGACAGAACAGCAGAACTATGCTGCTTTATTCATCATAAGGCACCATATTCATCCAGATCTCAAGTCTGAGTATTTACAGGAGGAATCTCCTAGTACTCTGTTTCTGGCCCTCAAAACGAGGTATGAACAGCAGAAGGCAGTAGTCCTGCCAGAAGCACTCCATGATTGGACTCATCTCCGTCTTCAGGATTTCAAGTCCATCGGTGAGTACAATCATGTTGTTCATAAGATATGTTCCAAACTGCATTTTTGTGAGAAGGAACCTACTGAGGGGAAGAAGATAGAGAAAACATTGTCTACCATGCTCCCTTCAGATAGGATCCTCCAATAGCAATACCGTGCTCGTAACTACACTGTCTATTTCGAGCTTATTCACATGTTACTTCAGGCTGAAAAGCATGATGAGCTACTCGCTAAGAATGGCTCTCAGCGCCCAGTTGGGGCACAACCTTTACCTGAAGTCCATTTGAATGTTGCAAATAGACAGAAGTTTAATGGTACCCCTCGGGGTAAACAATCCAATTTGAGCATAAGCGAAAGCGCAATGGGAACAGGAGATCTAGATACCCAGGCAAGGGAAAAGGCACTTCAAAGCTCGGATTTGATAAATCTAAGCTTTGCAACAAGTGTGGATGCTCCACGCATTCTACTGAAAAGTGCACAATGCCCAAGCATCTGGTTATGATGTACCAGCAATCTCAGGGACGCAAAACACCTCAAGGGAAAAGGTTTGAAGCCAACTTCAACCTTCATCCGGATAGCGCAAAAGGAGCTGGTGGTTCGCACGATGTTCCTCCTGGACCGAGCAACGCCGTGATTCCTTATCTGCCTGAGGCTACTGCTGAAATGGAGAACACGTTGATTGAGTACACCGCAAACAACGTGTTTGGCGACTTCGACTAGTCCCTCAATCTCCTAGTGATCTACTTAATTATGTCCATTTGTGATGATTGTAATAAGAACATAAGTTTGTTGTTGTCTTTATATTGTATTGTATCAGCACATTTGATATAATAAAGATTGTATTCTATATATTACTATGAGGTTTTCTTATTGAAAATTCTTTGTTTTATATTGTTTTCTACGGGGACAATCCAATGGAAGAGGAATTATGCCTTGTGGACAGTGGTGCCACAAACTCCATACCGAGGGAGATGAAATATTTCCAAACTCTGAAAAAGACAAATGGAGATATTCTAACTATCGATGGACGCGATACTGTGATTGTTGGTACTGGACGTGCCATATTCACCCTCCCAAGTGGTACATATGTGACAATTGAGGATGCTTTACTGTATCCCGATTCTGCACGTACCCTGATCAATTATCGAGATATCCGTAAAAATGGTTTTCATATTGAAACCCATGAAGACAACAAAGAGGAGTATCTACTCTTTACTAAAGATGACGGATATGGCAAAAAGGTACATGAGAAAATTCCTTCTCTATCGTCTGGTTTGTACTATACATACATCAAACCCGTGGAACATGTTGCATACAAAGTAATTTTTCAGAATGTTAACGCATTCCAAACCTGGCATGATCGCCTAGGCCATCCTGGAATAGGGATGATGAGAAAAATTACTAGCAATTCCATTGGTCATAATTTGCTTGAGTCAAAATTTCCTCAATCTTCTGATTTTGTGTGCACATCTTGTGCCACGGGAAAGCTAATTTTGAGGCCCTCGCACCTCAAAATACAAGCTGAACCACTTCAGTTCCTTGAACGTATTCAAGGAGATATTTGTGGTCCCATCCAGCCATTATCTGGACCTTTCCGGTATTTCATGGTTCTGATTGACGCATCTACACAATGGTCACATGTGTGTCTTCTATCCACACGAAACCATGCATTTGCCAAGATAATGAGGCAAGTCATTAAGTTGCAAGCCCATTATCCTGAAAGTCGAATTAAATCAATTTGGATGGACAATGCTGCAGAATTCTCCTCACGTGCTTTCAATGATTATTGCATGGCTTTGGGGATTGAAGTTCAGCACTCTGTTCCATATGTCCATACACAAAATGGTTTGGCTGAAGCATTGATTAAGAGGATCAAACTCATTGCAAGACCTTTGTTGATGAATTGCAACTTGCCAACCTCTTGTTGGGGTCACGCTATTTTACACGCTGCTGACTTGATACAATTGAGGCCAACTGCATATCACAGTTCTTCCTCTTTGGAATTGGTACGTGGAAATCCTCCAAGCATTTCCCATCTGCGTAAGTTCGGATGTGCTGCATACATCCCGATCTCACCACCACAGCGGACATCTATGGGCCCACACAGGAAGTTGGGGATCTATGTAGGGTACAAATCGTCGTCGATTATCAAGTACCTGGAACCCCTGACTGGGGATCTGTTCACAGCCCGTCACGCTGATTGCATATTTAATGAGGAACATTTTCCGGCATTAGGGGGAGATTTCAAGTACCAGAAAGAATGCCCGAAAATTGATTGGAATGCTCATGCCATTTCATTCTCTGATCCACGTACCCAAGAGACCGAACTTCAAGTTCGGAAGATCATTAATTTGCAACATCTTGCAAATAATCTGCCAGATTCATTTACTGATTTGAAAGGTGTTACAAAATCCTTAAACCCGGCCAGAAACGCGCCAGAAAGAGTGGAGGTACCAATAAAAACCACTCAACTCCCTATTCCTAAAAAGAGGGGGAGTAGTACGGCCTCTGACCCGGAGCATGCTTCTAGCAAGCAACAAAGGAAATCGAGGAAAAAAACCTCGGAGTCAGTAAATGCAGGTCAACTCAACATTGACAAACACCTGATGGGTAGTATACACCCAGTGGAAGGGCAACCTCCACAACCCAGTTCCAGTATGCACAAACTGACTGGGACATCGGAACACCCAGACTCAATCGTATTGGGAAATCACGAAGAGTCACTAGGGGTGCAGGAAATATCCATCAACTATGTTGATTCTGGAGAATTATTTGACCGTAAGACTACGACTGTCGACATATATTTTGCTGAAAAGATTGCAGATACCCTTCTCACTGATCATGATCCAAGGTCTATCGTTGAGTGCCAAAAGCGCTCCGACTGGCCTAAATGGAAGGATGCAATCCAAGTAGAAATTGGCTCGCTTAACAAAAGAAAGGTATTCACTGAAGCAATACCTACACCTCCCAGTGTTTTCCCTGTGGGATTCAAATGGGTTTTTCTCCGGAAACGGAATGAGAACAATGAGGTGGTGAGATATAAAGCAACGCTCGTAGCACAAGGTTTCACGCAGAAACCCGGCATTGATTTCACTGAAACATATTCTCCAGTAATGAGTGCAACCACTTTCCGATATCTTATATCCTTGGCAGTGCAAAATCGTCTATCTATGCAGTTGATGGACGTCGTGACCGCATACCTTTACGGGTCACTAGATTCGGACATATATATGAAGGTTCCTGATGGAATCTCTATCCCAAATAAAAATGCAAAACACAACATGTATTGTGTAAAGCTGAATAAGTCATTATATGGCTTAAGGCAGTCAGGACGGATGTGGTACAACCGACTCAGTGAGTTCCTTCTTCAGAAAGGATACTCCAATAGTGCTGATTGCCCATGTGTTTTCATCAAGAAGTCCTCTACAGGATTTTGCATCATTTCTGTGTATGTTGATGATCTCAACATCATCGGCAGCACACCAGACATTGATGAAGCACGCAATCACCTAAAGATGGAATTTGAGATGAAGGATTTGGGTAAAACCAAATTTTGCTTAGGTATTCAACTTGAGCATCTTCCCTCAGGAATCATGGTACACCAATCTGCCTATATCCAGAAAATATTGGAGAAATTCAATATGGACAAATCCTATCCATCTAAAACTCCTATGGTGGTTCGATCTCTAGACGTAGAGAAAGATCCGTTCAGACCAAGGGATGATGGAGAAGAGGTGTTGGGACCTAAAGTTCCATACCTTAGTGCTGTTGGAGCGCTTATGTATCTTGCAAATTGCACAAGACCTGATATTGCATTTGCAGTGAATCTACTTGCTAGACATAGCGCAACTCCCACTAAATGTCATTGGTCTGGAGTGAAGAATATCTTTCGATATCTCCAAGGCACAAAGGATCTTGGCCTATTTTTCCAGTTCCAGAAAAATCAGGACTCTGATGTGATTGGATATGCAAATGCCGGCTATTTGTCTGATCCCCATAATGCCAGATCGCAGACCGGCTTCGTGTTCCTACATGGTGGCACTGCTATATCATGGAAGTCTTCGAAACAGACTCTGGTGGCAACATCTACCAATCATTCTGAAATAATTTCATTATTTGAAGCAACATGCGAATGTGTATGGCTTCGCAGAATGATAAACCACATACAACAGTCATGTGGAATGGGTTCGATAAAATCACCTACCATTATCTATGAAGATAATGCGGCCTGTGTTGCGCAGATGCAAACAGGATATATCAAGAGTAATATCACCAAGCATATTTCTCCTAAATGGTTTTCCCCCATAATCTTTAGAAAAGCGGGGAAATAAGCATTCTGCAAGTCAAATCATGCAACAACCTTGCTGATTTATTTACCAAGTCTCTACCACATTCTACATTCCAGAAATGTGTTCATGGAATTGGTATGCGAAGACTTAGGGACTTGTAGGTGTCAGGGGGAGTCTCTTCTTGAGATATCCTTATTTTAATGATATCACATTATGCTATTTTTCTTTGTGAGTATATGTTTCAGGATCTCATCAAAGATTTTATGAAGAACTTTTGAAGGAGAATATTTTGAGATGATAGAGCTTCCCGGACAATCTTGAAGATGATCTACATGATCAAGCGTAGATTAGGGGGAGTGTTGAGATTAATTCTGTAAAAGGGAAATCTTCCCTTGCCCAACGGCCAAGCGGTTGCATCCGCGGACGCCTATGTCCTGGCAACCGACGCATCTCTCTGGAACCGACGCCTCCTCTGGATCGTCGTGTCTCTCCAGGAGATATATAAGCATCCTGTAAACCATCATCAAGAGATTCGATCATTCTGATTCAAAACACAAACAACTCCATGCCAATCCCTAGGATTAGAACCACACCTACTACAATCGAACAACAAGAGAACTCGCCTTGCCCGATCTCTAGCCAAGAATACGAGGAGACGGGGCACAGAGCAACCAAGCCGCATCATTACCGATGTACTACACAACCAAGAGTCCAAGACACGACGACGACCATAAGACTGACGGGGTCAATGTACCGCCCTACCTATAGTGCCTAGAGAAGTCGGCAAGTGGGTGGCAGGACTTAGTCGATCCAGAGGAAGAAGTCGCGCTAGAAGCATTGGTGATAGCATACATTGCACCCCGGAGGGCCATGACCTGAGCGGCAACCCCAACCAAAACCGAGTCGCCCGAAGCTCCAACTTCTAGGACTCCATAAATACCTAAGGCAGCGCCTTCATGAAGGGCATGCCGTCGTGACGCCATCGCTGCCTGTTCCAATGAACCGGAACAAGGGTGGTCGGGGTGGGTCGAGGGCGGCGGCGACTAGGGTTCGCCAGAGCCGCCCCCTTAGGGCAGCATGAGCGTGTGGGGGTGATTGCTGCCTACGGTAGGAAAATGCGCGTACAAGCCCGTGGTTTATCAATAAAACTAGATCATTGATGGCGCGCGTTGCTACGCCCGTCTATTTCTACAATGAAATGATAGGTAGTTGATAAATAAATGACCACATGAAATATATTGAATTTACCTAAACATAACCATACATTAGTTGCTGCGCCTATCTATTTCTACAATGAAATGATAGGTATTTTGATAAATAAATGACCACACGAAATATACTGAATTTACACATAAACATACATTAGTCGGTAATCCAAGAAAATCTCATATATATATACTTCATAAAGGCAAGGTCACATATACAAATTGGCTTGGTATAGCAACATACAGAACAATATAGATAGTAAATACAACTAATCAGTACAGATAATAGGCAATAAGAAATACTCCCTCTGTTTATAAATATTAGTCCTTTTTAGAGATTCCAATATGGACTACATATGGAGCAAAATGTGTGAATCTACGCTCTAAACTATGTCTATATACATTCGTATGTAGTTTATATTAAAATTTCTTTAAAAACTTATATTTAGGAACGGATGGAGTAGATTGTATACATCATGCGTAAATGGAATCTTCACATGCCTCTACCAAAAGGCCACCATGTTCCGAAACAAAGAAGATTTATGTCTGCCTAATGCAGCTGGCTGTTTCTTGTGGAGGGCATCACATTCATAGGACAAACATCCTAACAAGAATTAAATTAGTTGCAATATCAAATAATGATATATACTAAATACTACCATACAAGCAGTAGCAGGGATATGCGGTAATCATACTTTTCCTTTTTGTTTGGTGTTTTGTTAAAGATCAATCAGGCTGAAAGCTATATGTAATAAAGTGGCAGACCGGCAATTCCATTTTATACATGAAAATGCTTACCAAAACAAACCAACATGGAAAATGGTGTCACTACACTTGTACGAATTAAGTAAGGTCTAAATTAAAATGTCAACCAATCAGCAACCACCTGTGTCGCTTACAGAAAAGATAACTATCCGGTCAGGACAACATAACTGATATAGCAAAATAACATCATGTATAAAATGGAAGACAAAGAGTTCTACACCAAAAGTGATAACTGAAATAAAAGCGAAGATATGCGTAAGATGTCAGTATACCTAGCGTGTATCCAGTGCGTCATAGTTGAGCTGCTCAAGCTAGATATCATTACTTAGTTATGCATTAGTACTGAAATAAATTTCAAAGAAGATTCAATCAAATTTTATTGCATCAGCACATATAAATACATAAAAGACGAACTTGAATTCTCTTTGAAAACATAACATTCGTTCAATCGGCAACAACATGTTTTCTGCAACACTATTGGAAAAGTTGAACAATAACAATACCCATGATTGACATGCTCGCTTCTTGTGTTGTTGTTTTTCATCTGACACAGAGCTATTGCAAGTTCGAACTATCTCTACCACCGTTGTGAAACCTTATTCAACAACCAAAAACAATTTTTCGCAAAAAAAAACAACCAAAAAGAATGTCCTAAATTTAAGCCCAGCTAGAGCGATTAGGTTTTTTTTATCTCTAGGAAATATATACAAAGGGCTAGACGTTCTAAAGAAAGACAGTTACAGAAATCTGTAGCAAGCATTGCTTTCTGCTTAATCTTTTTGTCATACCTCGGAACTGTTATAAGCAAAATGAGTATTTATGAGGTCCAGGAAAATAAAATGGAACCAGTGTTTATGTTCTTGAGGCCAGCTTATAAGGTTCAATCATATTCGCCCCACGGTTGCCGTGCCATGACATGGTGAAAATAGATACTGAGTTTGTACGCTTGTACTCATGAATTAGAAAGCAAAAACAATCGTACCTAATTTATAATCTTCATGTAGTACTACTGCAACTCATAACTGAAAAAGGACCACATGATTTAGATAAAGATAACCTATACGATGTTTAAAAGTAAATTTCCTCCATAAATATTTCCATTACCTCATATCACAATGTTTTGACCTGCAACTGCATCTGTCAGTTCAGGAGAAAATTCACAGATTCAATGAAATATTGTCTGGGGTTGAGTGGAAGACTTGTGAGAAACAAAGCTTGCAAATTTGTAGGAATGGATTGTCTAGTTACCTTGCAGAAGGAGATTTCACATCAACATCAGAGGAGGAGAGGATGTACTGCATAACCAGAAGAGGATTTTCAGCTACAGATAAGCATTGCCGAAGATTTTTTTTTCTAAGATATTGTGACTGCAACGCAACATTCAGAAATGAAATCGGCAGTATTGTACCTTCCACGGAGTTAACCGGTTTCCTATCGTGGCCTTCTGCCTACAATCCCAAACACAGACATGTCAACATTCTGCTATTGTTACTCCCTCAACATGTACACATTATTTGACAGGTTACAATGTATCCTCCACTTACAGATTTCAATCCAAGATATCATTGCTCTGGACGGCTATGGTGTCCTCGAGCTGCAGTATCTTGGACATGATGGTCATCACGCGCTCCCGAACCTCCAGTGTGCTGCACGAACCTGCCAACAATAAGCACCACCAAAATGAGCCGACACTGCCGTCCCCATGGGCAACCGGCAAACGGACACAAGACGGTCGGCAAATAGACGGCGAACCTCACGACGGTGCCCTTGGTGAATCATGGCGCGCCGGCGTCCAGATCCGGCTGGAGCAGGATGGTGTAGCTTCCATTGGCGATCTGCTCTTGAGTTGCCTTGAGGTCTCAGCATGCTGGAGGCGATCTTCTTCCTCCCGTTGGTTATCACAACCAAATCACAAAATAGTAATGAATATGCAAAATAAATAAGAGAAATGCATAGATGTTTAGTAAACCTGGTTAGATAATTGATTCTTGAATTTGTATGGGTGCAGTTTCCCCTCAGAGTTAAATGCACAAGATACTTAGCATCAATTCCTATGACAAAACTGAATCGCCTTCCAAGTTCCTTTTTCTGTTATAAATAAACTAAACAAAAACGTCTATTCTTTTTTGTTCTGCTCAATCCAGTAAAAGTCTAAAAGAGAAGAATTCAATTAAAAACGCATCACCAACAATGTGCACTACGAAAAGCAATTAAACCACACATATAATAAATAAGAGAATTCTGAATTTATTTGGAATACCTAGGACAAGTAGAAAAAATATGTATATTATGGAACTCACATATTAAATCCAGTGTATCTACCATAACCATAGCAATGTCTTGGGTGATTCTCACATGGGGCCTCCATCTCTAGCCTAGGCATATTGCGAATGGGGAAAGGCTGGTTGTACCTGTAGGCAAGGCATGGATGTGCGGAAGCCATCTAGGACGGCAATCGCACCGCACATGTGGACGCTGAATCTGGTGGCACCGCCGGCGGACGATATGGCTAGATATGATAGGCGATGCCACAGGAGGCGATGACCTGCTTGATAGGGAGGAACAGGAAGGAATTGAGGTCGAGACCGGAGACCTAGGTCGGTGACAGCGGCGGGAATCGAGATGGGGCCGCAGGCACCACCCAGTTGCGATGGATGCGGTTTGGATCCATAAGCGCGGCGACAAGCCGCCGGATCCGGCCCCGACTCCTTCACCCGCCGGCGGTCAAGCGCGTGCGGGCGAAGTCCTGCGGGCGGACAGAAGAGAAGAGGTCGGGGAGAGGAGGAATTTTTTTTCTTTTCTTTTTGAGGTGGGGCGAGGAGGAGTCGAGGCAGATTTTTTTTTTTTTTTTGAGCAATCCGCACCCTTTTATTGAAGGTTCAAACATAATGGGATACAGATGATATCGGGCATAATGCTAAGCCACACATGGCGCCCGGGACTAAGAGAAGCAGCTGCCCTTGCCAAGGCATGGGCCTCACCATTGTACTTTCTATTTTCATGAATAAAACTGAGGTCACTGAAAAGCCTACTTTGATACTTTATATCCTGTAAGATAGGGTAGTATCCGCATGGAGCTTCCTCCCGTAAGTTCGTTACAACCTCAAGGCAGTCAGTAGCAACACAAACGGACCGGAGATGAAGATCGGCAGCAAGTGAGAGAGCTTCGCTGCATGCTTCAGCTTCAAGGATTGTCGGATTGAGGCGGCCCTCATAGATGATCGCCGATGCTCCAATGTACTTGCCCCCCTTGTCCCTGCATACAGCAGCTGAGGCAGCCCGATCTCCTATCTTGGAAAAGCCGCCATCGACATTGATTTTGAAATCATGGCTCTCGGGTGGGAGCCATCCGATCCCTGCCGCCGGCGCCACTCGTAGTCCTGTATTTACATGCAGATCCCTGGCCTTCACATGCAGGTCCCTGGGGTGTGCAGCTCGCGCCTTTTGCTGCGTACCCTTCTTTGGCAACATCTCTAGCTCTGTCAGGTACTTGTTTACGAAGATATGAGTGGATAACGGGCTCTGAAACTGGTCATCATGTATGGCTCGGCGCCGCGCCCACCGGATGGCCCACATAGTAACAAGGGCACGGGCCAGATCATCGGTGTTTAAAGTATCTACCAGCCACAGCAGCCAGAGCTTTGGATCTTCCGTTCTGTTAGAGATGATTGTATCCGTGAGGTCCTCATCAGCAAGAGCCCACACACAACGCGCCATGCGGCAGTCAAAAAGAGAGTGGCGCCACGTATCCACCGCCGCATGACAGAGCGAGCACTCCGCCGAGACGGCCATGCTTCTGTGCTGTCGAACCTCACCTGTAGGAATTGAGCATTTGGCCAGTCTCCAAGCGAAAACGCGAACTTTAGCAGGGACTGCAGCTCCCCAGAGTTTCGCCCAGGATCCACGATCTGCTTCAATCTGCGAGTGTCCATCCTTGTGCTCGAGCCAGTCCGTGCGTTGCTGCTTGGTGGCGGACAGAAGTTTGTAAGCCGAACGCACTGTGAAAACACCCCTTCGTTCATAATGCCATGACCAGAAATCTTGGCGAACTCGAGAGCTAAGCGGGATATTGAGGATTGCCTCCTTGTCCATTGGGTACATATGTTCATCCAAAGTCTCTATATCCCATGCAAAAGTGACCGGGTTAATGAGGTCCGAGACAAGTTGCGGTGGGTTCAAAGTTTTCGGGCACACCGGCCGCAGCTTAAAATCACGTGGTATCCAGTGATCCGTCCAAATATTTGTTTCCGCTCCGGATCCAATCCGTTTTATCAACCCTAGCTTGAGCGTATCTCTGCCTTCAACCAAAGAGCGCCAGACCTGTGACGGGTTCTTCCCCAGCTCAGCGTCAAGGATCGAAACCGAAGGGTAGTACACAGCCTTGAGGATGCGTGCACTGAGAGAGTTTGGTTCCTGGAGTAACCGCCAGGCCTGTCTGGCCAGCAAAGCAAGATTAAAAAGCTCGATATCACGAAACCCCATACCTCCCATAAACTTCGGCTGTGTCATCACATCCCAAGAAACCCACGCTGTCTTCCTCTCGCCCTTTTTGGATCCCCACCAGAATTTCCTCAAGAGGCCATTTATATGCTGACACAAGCCTCGTGGTAACTTGAAGCACGCCATTGAGTACGTCGGAATCGCTTGCGCAACTGACTTGATAAGCACCTCCTTCCCTCCCACAGAAAGTGCCTTCCCCATCCAACCCTGCACCTGCTTCCATATCCTGTCTTTAAGATACTTAAAGGATCCTTCCTTTGCTCTGCCAACGTCCGCCGGGAGGCCAAGGTACTTTTCAGACAATTTCTCATTCTGGACTGAAAGGATGAGTTTGATTTCGTGTCTGACTCCTTCCGAACAGCCTTTACTAAAAAATATTAAGGACTTCTCCTTGTTGATGCGTTGCCCTGAAGCTATACAATACTTATGCAAAAGATTCTCAACTCTGTTGGCCATATCAGCTGTGGCATCAAAGAATAGCAGGCTATCGTCTGCAAAAAGAAGGTGGTTTACCTGTGGGGCACCCGGTGCCACTGTTATACCATTGATGCTCTCACCTGGCGTTGTGGATCTCAGTAGGCAAGAGAGGCCTTCGGCGGCCAATAGAAAAAGATATGGCGATATGGGATTGCCCTGCCTGAGTCCACGAGAGGGTCTAAACTCCTCTTGCTTACCACCATTAAAGATAACAGAGAAGGATACCGAGGATACACACCTCATTACTGTTTGCGTGAACTGTGGGCTGATTCCCAACTTGAGCATAACCTTCTCTAGATAGTTCCACTCGAGCCGATCGTAGGCTTTCATCATATCAAGCTTCAAGGCACAGAACCTGTTACTCTTGAGCTTCCTGGATTTCATATAGTGGAGACACTCATAAGCAGAGATAAAATTGTCAGTAATGAGACGCCCTGGAACAAATGCTGACTGTTCCTCGGAGATGATATCGGGGAGAATAAGTTTGAGTCGATTAGCCAACACCTTTGATGCAATCTTAAAGATCACATTGCAGAGGCTTATCGGTCGAAACTGTGCCAAATTTTTCGGGCTAGCAATCTTGGGTATTAGAACGATGAACGTCTTGTTTATCTCCTCCGGAGAATCTTCTCCAGTAAGAACTCGAAGCACCATCTCAGTAACCTCATCACCACAGAGCTCCCAGTGTCTCTGAAAGAAATGTGCCGGGAAACCGTCTGGCCCTGGGGCCTTTGTCGGAAACATCTGGAACAAAGCCTCTTTCACCTCTGTCTTACTATACTGTGCCTCCAGAGTTATGTTCATAGGTGCATCTACCCTGGTCGGTATATGGGAAAGGACCTCCTCAATGCCAACCGTGGGTTCAGAGGCGTAAAGATTACTATAAAAAGAGGTAGCCATGCCAGCCATCTCATGCTCCTCCTTACACATGGTTCCATCGGGTCGCTGCAGCTCAACAATCCGGTTCTTTGCCTTCCGGGCGCTAGCTTTGCGATGAAAAAATTTTGTGTTACTGTCTCCTTCTGCTAACCACTGAATACGCGCCCTCTGACGCCACATAATCTCCTCCCGTAAACAGAGCTCGACCATACGGGCTTCGACCCTGTCTTCCTCAGCTGACGGCCCCACGCGGCCAGGTAGTAAACGCAGCTCCTCCAAATGTGTGCGGAGATGACGCAGTTCAGATCGCACTGCGCCAAAAGACGCTCGGCCCCAGCTCTGTAACTTCTCAGCCACCACAGTCAGCTTATGGGAGAGCGCAGGAACACTCTGGGCCCGCCCCGCATTATTCCAGGCATCGAGTACCACCCCTCCAAAACTTGGGTCTCTTTCCCACATGCATTCATAACGGAACTGTTTTTGTTTTGCGCGGATACTTGTATCAATCAGCTCGGTCTCCAGAAGAATTGGGCAGTGATCCGACTTTGCAGCTGTGAGGTGTTCGACATATGCGAAGGGAAACAGAGCAGACCAACACGGTGAGGCCAGAACTCTATCCAAGCGAACGCGACAGTAGCTCCCTCCGGCAACCTTCTTCTCCCACGTCCAATCCAGACCCCGATACCCCAGGTCGGCTAGGCCGCAGATATCAATGGCTTCTCTGAACGCATCAATCTGCGAGCTATCACGATCATTTGATCCATGCTGCTCTTCGGGCCGCAATATCTCATTAAAGTCCCCAATGCACATCCATGGGAGTGTACTCTCTCCCCTCAACCGCTTCATAGTGTTCCAAGTTTTATACCGAAGGCTCCTGGTAGCTTCACCATAGAAACACGTCAATCTCCATTGCTCCTTACCCGGTTCAGTGACCCAGGCATCCACGTGATACTCCGAATAGTTCTTTATTGAAACATCCAGAGAGTTTTTCCAAAAAATACAAAGACCTCCACTACGACCACGACTACCGACACCAAAGCTGAAATCATACCCTAACGACGTACGTAAACCTTCGACACGACCCTTCTGTAACTGGGTTTCAACTAAACACAAGATAGAAGGCGAACTGATCTCCACGAGATCACGTAATTCACGAACTGTCACGGGATCGCCTATCCCACGACAGTTCCAGCATAAAATTTTCATTGGGCCTGGCGGCGCCCCGAGTCGGAGCCCGCCAATAACGCCATCTTGTCTGGGTTTTGCTTCACTGGTGATGCTGATTTCTTCGCTTTCTTTGCATCTCGAGGGGACACATATGTTGGTGGTGGTGGGGGTACCGCCATGAATGCCAGGCCTAGGTCCGGGCCGACCCCGCATCCGGTTTCAGAGCCCTTAGTTGCATCCTTTTGCTGCAAGTGACTATCTAGGTTGTTACCAGCCAAAGCAAAATTCAGGTTTCTGCAAGCCCCCTGTCCTCCTACATACTCCGTCTCCGTAGTGGCAGCCGGCTTCAGTGGACTAGTCACCTCATCTTCCTCTCCATCTTCGGCTCTCGGATCCAGCCCAGCCTCCTGAGACGAGCGCTTGCGCACAGGTGAAGTTTGCCGAGGCGGTGGTGCACTCCTTCCTGATCTACCTCTTCCCCAGCCTCCAAAGCGACCACCCCGTGAGGCTCGGCCTCCTCCTTGCTGCTCCTGTACTGTCTCCCGTCTCTGTGCCAGCATCCAGCTTCCCCATTGCTTGTCCTTGGCCTCCCAAACTCCATCTCCACACTCCTCATGATTATGACCCATGAGTCCACAAATTTGGCAGAAGTACGGTATCTTCTCGTACTTGACAGGGAGGAGTCTCCTGCCCTCGCCCACCACGTTCAATGGAATAACCCTCGTAAGTGGTTTGTCCACCAGAACCCTAGCTCGAATTCGGACGTAGTTACCTTCATAGAAGAACCTTGGAGATAGTTGTGTTTCCTTCACCCGACCGATCCGCCTAGCTAGCTGATCAACAATTTCAAGTTTCCGGTAGAGCTCCGGTATATTGTGTATTTGTGCCCAGACAAACAGGCCATCGAAGCTGACGGATTCCGGATCTTGCTTACCATCATAATCTTCGATCAGCACCCCCATCCCTCTGAACAACCACGGACCACCATGGACAACTTTCTTCCAATCGCCCAGGCAAAACATCTGAAAGATAAATAGGTTTTCCCCTGCCTCCCTATACTGCGGCACATGTGCTAGGCTCCAGATCGATTTCATGGTCTCAAACATAGCGGATGCGCTGAAGATCCGGGTCGTGTTTACCTTCGCGATCGCTAGCCATCTCGCATCTGCTGCATACTTCTTAGATTCCTCCACCCCCACGATCACGTCGTCTAGTTCATCGTCCTTGAGATCCAAGTGTTGCAGCATCTCCTCCAACTTCTTCCCGGACCAGCCCTCCGAGGACGATCCTGCTCCTGTCGCCATGCTTCACACTCGCGCGCCGGTGCGAGGAAAGGCGTCCGGCGATCGGCCGGAGGAAAAGCTCTAGACGGCGGCGCAGTCGCCGCCAGAGACGATAAACCCTAAACTAGAGGGTAGAAAAAAGGTCATGAAGTATAACTCGAAATAATATGGCTTTTGTAGGAGTCGAGGCAGATAGATTGGCATCAGGAGTCGAGGCGAAGATATGGGCCAGAAAACCAAATATCAGCCCAGTTAACCACAGTGGGCCAAAAAAGCTACGGGAATAGCTGCCTTTAGGACAGCCAGCCCACCTCGCGAAAAAAATCATGTTGACAGAAGATCTAACGGCCAGGAACGTTTAGCACATGAAATCGAACGGCTAGAAATGCTAATGGCCTGAGAGGGCTGAAAGGGTGCTCAGTTTTAATATATCTAAATGGTTTATCAAGCTGCAGGAGCAATAAAAGGGAGCTTAGATGCAATGCCAACTGGAGATTGAGTTTACCATAAAAGCCCGTGTATTGCAAGACCTTATTCACTTCAATTTTCCTCCAGAGAAGCAAGCATTCATGATGCTAGTGGAGATGTCATGAAAGAATCAGATGATACCATTGAAATGCGAAAAATGTTAACCTGGTTAATTTCGTCTCTGGCATTAATAACCCTATACTGTTGCAACCCATAAGTCGGCCGCTCGTAGTGGGTAGTATGATAAGTTAGTACTTCATAATGCATAGTATCGTATACTAGTACCTCCATAATACATAGTATCGTATACTAGTATCTTAGATGACATTATTTATCGTCATGCATGAGATAACATTTATTATGATTTATTATGATATGGTATCATGATATGATATCCATCCCTCTTTATTTTCATTTAATTCTATGTCATCTCATCAAAATTGTCTAGTTGGCATACATGATACTAGCTACGATACTTTCATTACAGACAGCCTTAACCAACAATCGATGCCTTTATTTGTGCTCTGAGCCAAAGGTAGAAGTCCAAAATGCAGAAATCCTTCTTTTGCATTTCTTGGGTTCGATTTTTTGCAAATTATTAGTAATACTTTTAACAGATCCTGAATCGCCTGGCAACAATATTTTTTGTTGATTTGGATGACAAGTTCTGCAAACTTATGATAATTAATTAATGACTTTTTCACCCTCATCATTTAACGTTGGTCCACGTATCACCAATGGTACCTAAAGCTGGAGCCTGGAAGAAAAGTCATCTCATGTTCATATTTTTATCTCAATTATTACTGTACAAGTCCGGCTGCTAATTGTGGCAAACTGCTTCAGTGACTATGTGCAAAGAAAATGTTGGTCTTAGCTAGACATGCTTGGGAAGAGCTAACAAACATTAGACCGCTCAGGTGTGCAGCGGCTTACAGGAGGGAAAGTGGGAAAGCTAATGGACTAGAGAGACAAGTTAAATTGCATATAGAACATCCCACTCCCACTTGTACTGTAAAACACTCAAATCATAAGTACAATGCATACAGACTTCCGATAAATGAAATTTTCTTTTTGTTACATAGGCAAACATAATCTAACAAGCAAAGCATATACTCCCTCCATTCCTAAATACAAGTCTTTTAAGAAATTCCACTATAGACTTACATACGGAGCAAAATGAGTGAACCTATATACTCTAAAAGGTGTCTATATACATCTGAATGTAGTCTTTATAGTGGGATCTCTAAAAAGACTTATATTTAGGAACGGAGGGAGCATATATGTATGTCAAATATGAAAACAGAAGCAACTTATTCAAGTATAACAACTTTTTTATAAATAGGCCCATCTTAAACCAAATGGTTTCTCTCGATACCACTCTCTAGGATGCCTCCAGAATTGAAAGACTAGGATGCCTCCAGAATTGAAAGACTAGGATGCCTCCAGAATTGAAAGACTAGGATGCCTCCAGAATTGAAATATTAACATTAAAACGTTTCGTCAAATATACACAGCCGTTTATATCCCACTCCAGCTCCCTCCCTAGTCTTCCACCATTTACACAATAGGTGTCGCACCAGGCGGGAGTGTTAAGAATTCCTTCAGGAACTCTGGATCATCCATGCCCTGAAGAAAAAAAATGCACAGGCAAGGATTAACAATGAATCAAGTAACCAACATCATGTTACTATAAACGTACTATACGGCACATGATATACCACTACCTTGAACATATATCGTATGTTATCCTCCTCAGCTTTCTCCTGTAAAATAAGGGAAAAGGCTAAAAATTAATGACACAGCACCAAAAGAATTTAATGCTCACCAGGAAATAAAACACCATACATCCTCATCGTAGTCGATCCAGTCTCCACTACAACATCCAGATGGCAATTCCAAGTGACCAGCAGTGTATGCAGCAGCATTGTTGGGGTGCTTCATACGAATACTTCCATTATTTACACAACCATAGCAGTGGCCTTTATAAGTTACAAAAGAGGGGGAATCGTTTAACTGCCAAATAACCAACCAGGAACAAAAACAATAATAATAGATAGTTGAAGGTAAAAAAAACTGTGCATGAACCAGTTTAAGATATTGCAAATGTGAAGCTCAAGGATAATGGATGAGATGAAAGATAACATGATACAAGCAGAAAACGAAGAGGTAAATACATTAAAGATGATATACCACAACCAGAAACACATTTGCACGTATATCTTCCAGGACTGTGGCCAGAAAATGTAGTTTAACAATATCAATTAAGATGGAAGTATATCATACCATTATCATTAGGTTTAACCATACAGAAACAGCTGACAACCAATTTTTCATCTTCTTCATTCACAAATTTGACTTCGACTTCGACAAAGAATAGATTGTTGGTGCCACATCCAAAAGCATCAGCTCTTTTAGTCTTCGTAGTGAAATTGAAATGATAGTACCCCTGGCCCTCGGAGATATATTGGTACTTCATAACATCTTTCAGTTCATGTGCTAGATCCTAAAATAACACCATCGGTCAGATCAGCAACTGTGACATGATAATCTGTAGTAGGACAGAGAGTGAGGTTGGGAGGGAGAGCAAGCTAACCCCAAAACGGTTGTGATCATCATTATACTTGTCCACTAAAGCTTGAACTAATAAACGCATTTCACTATGGCTTTCTTCGATCATTTGTGATTTTGGGCCGTTCCTCCTACTGCCATCAGGCCAGTACATAGCCTCTCGTATAGCAATGTCCATTAGAGAAACCCCATCTTGCTCCTTGAACCTAATTCAGATCAGAGCATTTATACAGTTAGTAGATTGTACTTTCTCACAAGGGGGGATAATACAAAGTGATAAACTGATAATAAAGGACTTTGCTAATGAACCAGCCCAACGCATGGTTAGGGTGAATCAGTTTCATGGATAGGGGCCAAACAGCTACCAAGTTGCTTCTAACACAGCTCAAGGTAGCAATCAAAAGCAAAATTGATGTGCTTACAGCTATAAGTTCCCAAAATGCATATAACTCTTAAAAATAGGTATCCATCTTTCATTAAGATTCACAACTCAGTGTGCTCTTATTGTACTGTTTGAACGATTAACAGAACTTGTTTGGTCTCGCTACAACAATATTTAGTGCATGGGGCAGCAGAGTTACCATCTACATTTACTTTGTTAATTTTGAGACAGGCTTATGATTTATGCTCTATTAATTTTAACAACTCTCTTACATATAGAAGTTACTTAAGTGGTTTCAGAACAGGAATTAAAAAACACAAGCAAGTAACCTTTTCAAACTTGTCAGTTTTCTAGTCTAGCTTAGGGACATGCAGTCTTTTCCTGATCAGTGTTGTACAAATTGTGATTAGGTTTTGTTGCCTATATACACCATAAAAGCATGTACTGTGTAACCATGTTAGGATATAATAATAAGCTGCAAGTGTGCACACAACACACTTGAAAGTAAATAATGAAAAATCCATAACAAAGTTGGGAGCTGAGAAACTTCACATTGTTGGATGCCGGCGGTCCTCAAGATAGCGTTCAATAGCATCGTGAACTTCTTGCAATTTCCTAAATGGCCCACCCACATGAGGATATGTATGGAAAGACCCCCTGCGATCAATTCTGATATAGAAGGTCATCGGCCAATCAGTAGGTGTCCGAGCCAGAATTGGCGACCCAAGAGTCGAGGATTCCATAAATGTTGTAGTGCTCAGCAACTTATTTAAGTGCGAGACAGATGGTTCTCGTCGCAACTGTGCAGGTCCATGTTCCTGACACCTGAATTAAGTGGAACAATTGAGCAGGGTCAATAAGTAGAAGCAAGATCAATTATCTTATTTAAGTTTGTTTTGCTTTCTGAAAAGAAAAAGGTTGATGGATGCCACCAGCAAGCAACTTGCAATCTACCATACAGAAATTCAAGTGAAATTCATAGGGATGCAGATAAACTAGAACCATCCCTCACTAGCGCAACCCCCAAGCAATCGACAAACAAACAATTCAATCCGCGCCTTTTCTGTCAGACAGTCTGCTAGATCAGAAGTAGAAAACGAGTGACGAAGCGAGTAGACATACGGTGCAGAGCCCAGCCGACGGCGGGAGCGTCCTTCGGAGCGGCCAGGGCGGGAGAGGCATATGGTCGGCGCTGCCGCAGGCGTGGCCGGCGCGGCCAGACGCAGAGACTCCCCATAACGGCCTGCCCATGGCACGGGTCTGTGGTGCGCCGTCCCGGGCAAATTGATCCTGACGCTGCTCCGCAGGTAGGCTGGGCCGGCCGTGGCGTCCGCGACTTCCAGAGGGCGGCATGGGAGACGACGGGGACGAGGATTAGGGTTTCGTTGGAAGGCGAGAGAGGAGGCAAAAAAGAAAAGTGCAAGGAAAACGTCCCGCGTTCGAGCGATGGAACCCTCGTTTAGTTGGCGGGGCGCGTCACCTTTGCTTAATTACTTGTCTCCCGCGGCCCCGCCATCTTTTTCTCTAAACTAGATAATACCCCGGACGTTGCTGCGGTATTCATAGTGCAAGCAATATGAATTAAATATTAATAAATATAATTTAAATACAATATCAAGAATAGATGTACATGTATGTATACATTATTAGCTAATCATATAAGTTCACTATTAGAAGAAATATGAATAGAGGTAGAAATGTTTGTATTTAATAAAAAAAGCACAAGCTGGTAACTTTGGTTATGTTAGGTTTAATACTGAGACAACATATGGAAATTTAATCAATGTGTCAAATGACTTAGATGATTATCTGAGCACAACAAAAAAGAGAAATACATGATAGTACATATATATAAGCTGACGAACATAATTCCATGTTTAGATATATCTAGCAATCAGGTGTCTTCCCTCTGCATACTTCGTTGAAATGCTCAGATAATCATGTGAAAGAAAATAGCCACCTCAGCTCTAAATTAGGTCTGCAGGAACAAAAATATACATCAAGTCTAAATGGGATCTGTAAGAAATTCATGAATTACATGAGTTGACCCAATGCAGTTAAGATTCAGAATGACAGGTGCATGTGTTAGAATTAAAGTTCAGATTTTTTTTGGGTGGGGGTTCTGATCTGGACTAACCTGATACATGAGAGCATTCCGGATTCGTCTCATTTAGCTTCATGCGCTAACAGCACGCTATGAGGTTGGGACCTGCCAGCATGTTGACTTCCATATGGTGGAACTTACAAATCAAAAACTAAACTCATGTTGGAGATAGGTGCCAGTGTCATAGAGAAGCTGGAAAAGACGAAAGGGGTGGCTCACCGATAGCTGTTGAGATTAAGAATGGAGCACAGGCACATCCACCCAGGTATAGCCTCAGTTGATTAATGCTGAGAGCAGCTCGCCTCCTTTAGTTTCTCTTGCCTGCAGAATACATGAAAGGCAGAAGGAAGACCACCGTTCCTATCATTACCGTACTCTGAAGTTTTTCATCCTTACGTGCAAACCCATCGTCGATACAAAAAGTTGCCCTGGATGGCTTCCCTTCCCAGTTGCAGGAACTATGCTTGGAAAAAAGGCTACCATTGCTGCAGTAATCAGCTTCGATAGCACACCGTTGAACCCTCACTGGAAGGGGTGGGTGCAGAGCTCCTCCAAACATCGCTGTCAATAGAGGCTTGTCCGGTCATTCTAGGCCAGGCCAGGTCCGGACACCAATCTCCCAAGCGACCAATCAAACATTACATAACTATCTTGGTAAGTCGATTGAACCAACCTCACAAGCAGTGCCAGAGCGGACACCAATCTCCCAAACGCTCATTGAACCAACCTCAGAAGCAGCGACGGAGCTATCTTGGCCGGAACAGAGGCAGAGATGGACGGGACGGCCAAGCACCACAGACGTCGGCTCGACGATGCAGGGCACCACACCAGCAACGTGAACGTAACCTGATAGAATATCGAAGAGCCGTGGAGGCCAGCCGGACCGGCGATCGTGCCGTAGAAGATCGGCACCCATCCGTTGTCGCGCCGGTCGCCGCTGTAGGCAGAGGAAAAGATTGGTATTTGAGGGACTGAGGGGTCGTTGGTTAATGAGCCCGTGATTTATGGCCGGAAACGGGCGAAGGTGAATAGAGGGTCGTGTGTTTGTTTCGTTGTAGAGGAGTTTGTTGTTTACGGCCTAGATGGCACATACTGCTTGTGTTGGGAGTCAATCGTGAGGTGCAGTTGCAAAACTGCTTGGGCTTCCGATTAATTCGTGCACACGAGCGATGGAAGGGTGTGGGATGGTAGCAGTCCTCGATCCGTTTTGTACGCTGGTAATGGCAGGGTGACATGGCATAATGCATGTTAAGAATTAGACTTATGTGAACGCTGACGTGGCATGAAGCTGATGTGGATAGTGCGCATGTTGAGAGAATTGGTTGAAGTGGGGAGCAACTTCTTAAGAATGTAAGATAAACTCCTCCGGCAGCGTGCTGACCTAGCGCGTACGGGAAGGTTTACAGGAAGAGCAATTGGACAGATTATATACGGATACGAAGTCCTCTAAACCAAAAATATTCCCAAAATGTGTGGCACGAAACAACTTGGACCGAGGAACCGCCGCTCGCCGAACGCCCACTCGCCACTATGATCATGCTCACCGGTTATATTGCCGGTAGCCGTTTTCTCCCCCACCCGCATTCACTCGTGTTCCCCACCAACATTCAACTCCAGTTCTCCTCCCTCTTCGTGGCAGGCGGTTCAACGACGAGGCGATTCCGCGGCGACTCCCCGACAAAACCATGGCGGAGATCGCAGAGGCATGTTCCCGTCGCCGGGAGTCCATGCAGCCGCTCCATTGCGTCGACCTTGTAGCCACGCAAAGGTAACCATGCGAATCCCTCATTGCTCCCCCTGCTATATGATTCCGCGGTGATTCCTTGGCGAATCCATGGTGAAAGGGTACGGGAGGTCGTTTTCCGTCGCGAGGGAGTCCTGCTACTTGTGATAGGCGTTGTGATTTCCCCGAAGAGGAATGATGATGTAGTATAATAGTAGATAATATTTTCCTACTGTTTTACTATGTTTTGGATTGTTATTTCACTTTATGACACAATTCTAATGCCTTTTCTATCTTAATTTGCAATTTTTACATGAAGGGGCAGATACATGAAGGG
The DNA here is from genome assembly GCF_018294505.1 of Triticum aestivum. Classification (NCBI taxonomy): domain Eukaryota; kingdom Viridiplantae; phylum Streptophyta; class Magnoliopsida; order Poales; family Poaceae; genus Triticum; species Triticum aestivum. Next base: position 363,530,559 of record NC_057794.1, read on the forward strand.
GTAGATTGCTGGCAGCTCGAATTCTAGACCGGAAAAGGCTACAGCAAAGATAGCTATTCTGTACAATTTCAAATGACATGATTTTTTTGTTTTGAAATATATAAAAAATATTGGCGGAAGAAATACCAGGAGGGGGCCACCAGAAAGTCACGAGCTCAGGGGCGCACTATGTGAGCTCGTGGCTTCACCAGCAGGCCTCTAGGGCCCATCTTGTCCTATCTGATGCTATTTGCCCTAGAAAAAAATCAGGAAAAAAACTTTCGGCACGAAGCGCCGCCGACTCGAGGTGGAACCTGGGCAGGAGCATTTTTGCTCTCCCGCAAAGCGATTCTGCCAGGAAAACTTCCCCCCGGGAGGGGGAAATCGAAGCCATTGACATCACCAACGATCTTCTCATTGTGGGAGGACCAATCTTTATCAGCATCTTCACCGGCACCATCTCATCTCAAACCTAGTTCATCTCTTGTATTCAATCTTTGTCCCAAAACCCCATATTTGTACCTGTGAGTTGCTAGTAGTGTTGACTACTCCTTGTAGTTGATGCTAGATAGTTTATTTGGTGGAAGATTAAATGTTCAGATCCTTAATGATATTCAATACCCCTATGATCTTGAACATGAATATGATTTGTGAGTAGTTACTTTTGTTCTTGAGGACATGTGAGAAATCTTGATACAAGTAATCATGTGAATTTGGCATTCGTTTGATATTTTGATGATATGCATGTTGTTGCTTCCTTTAGTAGTGTCATGTGAACGTTGACTACATGACACTTCACTATACTTGGGCCTAAGAGAAGGCATTGTGGGGTAATAAGTAGATTATGGTTTGCTAGAGTGACAGAAGCTTAAACCCTAGTTTATGCCTTATTCGAAAGGGGCTGATTTGGATCCATATGTTTCATGCTATGGCTAGATTTATCTTAATTCTTCTTTCGTAGTTGTGGATGCTTGCGAGAGGGGGTAATCATAAGAGGGTTGCTTGTTCAAGTAAGAACAACACCCTAGCTCCCATCCACCCACATGTCAAATTATCAAAGTAGAACCCGAATCAACTAAACACGAAGAAAGTGATTAGACGATAATTCCCATTTGTCCTCGAGAACACTTTGCTTTATATAAGAGAACATTCGGGCTTGTCCTTTGATATAAAAAGGATTTGGCCACCTTGTTGCACATTGTTACCTTTGTTACTTGCTACTTGTTATGAATTATCTTGCTACAAAACTATCTGTCGCTGCTACTTTTAGTGCTTGCAAAAAATACCTTGCTGAAAACCACTTGTCATTTTCCTCTGCTCCTCGTTGGATTTGACACTCTTAATTATCAAAAGGACTACGGTTGTGTCGGTGTTCTGGGATCGAGGGTATCCAGATCTACCTGCATGCGGCCCAACGCATGGGTCCATCGACGACCCGGTACAGCCCAGCGGCAAGCCCCCCAAGACAAGACCCTCGCGAGGACCCCCGGCCTCGCGAGGCGGATGACATCAAGACCTCCAGAGGAGCGGCCTCCCCAGGCTGCCTCCTGAGGAGCGGAGATTTCTATGCAGGCAACCAGCCTCACGAGGTTGCGATGATGTGAGACATGACGACCAAGGCCAGGTGGGCGCCAGGGGCACAAAGGAGACAGTTTCCGTTTCGGTGTTAAGGAAGCAAGGATATACGCGGGTTCCCAGGGAATCCCCTAAAGATTTCCATTCCGGTGCAACGAGACCAAGACCACGGGCTCAGCAGGATGGGTGTCATCGCCATGCCCATCACTGCGTCACGACCAGAAGCTTTGCAGGCGAAGACTACCTTTCGTCATGATTAGATGTACTTCTTGTCCCCTTTCAAATTGGCCACTCTGGGATCCCTTCCCGCCCAAGTTTTGAGGGAAGAGGACCAAGGCCACTATAAATCTAGGCTAGCACCACCATAGAAGGGGATCCCGGGATCAGATCATTCACCCCTTACCACCTGAACCCTCGCGAGGCCGATCAAACTGTTGGAAATATGCCCTAGAGGCAATAATAAATTAGTTATTATTATTATATTTCATTGTTCATGATAATCGTTTATTATCCATGCTAGAATTGTATTGATAGGAAACTCAGATACATGTGTGGATACATAGACAACACCATGTCCCTAGTAAGCCTCTAGTTTACTAGCTCGTTGATCAATAGATGGTTACAGTTTCCTGACCATGGACATTGGATGTCGTTGATAACGGGATCACATCATTAGGAGAATGATGTGATGGACAATACCCAATCCTAAGCCTAGCACAAAGATCGTGTAGTTCGTATGCTAAAGCTTTTCTAATGTCAAGTATCATTTCCTTAGACCATGAGATTGTGCAACTCCCGGATACCGTAGGAGTGCTTTGGGTGTGCCAAACGTCACAACGTAACTGGGTGGCTATAAAGGTTCACTACAGGTATCTCCGAAAGTGTCTGTTGGGTTGGCACGAATCGAGACTGGGATTTGTCACTCCGTGTAACGGAGAGGTATCTCTGGGCCCACTCGGTAGGACATTATCATAATGTGCACAATGTGACCAAGGAGTTGATCACGGGATGATGTGTTACGGAACGAGTAAAGAGACTTGCCAGTAACGAGATTGAACAAGGTATCGGGATACCGACGATCGAATCTCGGGCAAGTATCGTACCGCTAGACAAAGAGAATTGTATACGGGATTGATTGAATCCTTGACATCGTGGTTCATCCGATGAGATCATCATGGAGCATGTGGGAGCCAACATGGGTATCCAGATCCCGATGTTGGTTATTGACCGGAGAGTTGTCTCGGCCATGTCTGCATGACTCCCGAACCCGTAGGGTCTACACACTTAAGGTTCGATGACGCTAGGGTTATAGGGAAAGTATGTACGCGGTTACTGAATGTTGTTCGGAGTCCCAGATGAGATCCCGGACGTCACGAGGAGTTCCGGAATGGTCCGGAGGTAAATAGGAAGTATGGTTTTGGCCACCGGAAGTGTTCCGGGCATCACCGGTAGTGTACTGGGACCACCGGAGGGGTCCGGGGGTCCACCAGGTGGGGCCACTAGCCCCGGAGGCCTACATGGGCCAATAGTGGGAAGGGACCAGCTCCTAGGTGGGTTGGGGCACCTCCTAGAGGGGAAGGGGGCAAACCCTAGGGCAGATGGGCCTTAAGGCCCACCCTAGGCGCGCCTCCTCTCTCCCCCCCTTGGCCGCAACCCTAGATGGGTTTTGGGGCTGCCGCCACCCCTAGGGAGGGAAAACTAGATGGGGGCGCAGCCCCTCCCCTTCCCCTATATATACTTGAGGTATTGGGGGCTGCAACATACGCGAGATCATCTCCCTCTTGGCGCAGCCCTACCTCTCTCCCTCCTCGTCTCTCGTAGTGCTTGGCGAAGCCCTGCTGGAGTTCCGCGCTCCTCCACCACCACCACGCCGTCGTGCTGCTGCTGGACGGAGTCTTCCCCAACCTCTCCTTCTCCCCTTGCTGGATCAAGGCGTAGGAGACGTCACCGGGCTGCACGTGTGTTGAACGCGGAGGCGCCGTGGTTCGGCGCTTAGATCGGAATCAACCGCGATCTGAATCGCTACGAGTACGACTCCTTCATCCGCGTTCTTGCAACGCTTCCGCTTAGCGATCTACAAGGGTATGTAGATGCACTCCTCTTCCTCTCGTTGCTAGATTACTCCATAGATTGATCTTGGTGATGCGTAGAAAATTTTAAATTTCTGCTACGATCCCCATCAGTGGCATCATGAGCTAGGTCTATGCGTAGTTTCTATGCACGAGTAGAACACAAAGCAGTTGTGGGCGTCGATTTTGTCAATTTACTTGCCGTTACTAGTCTTATCTTGATTCGGCGGCATCGTGGGATGAAGCGGCCCGGACCGACCTTACACGTACTCTTACGTGAGACTGGTTCCACCGACTGACATGCACTAGTTGCATAAGGTGGCTAGCGGGTGTCTGTCTCTCCCACTTTAGTCGGATCAGATTTGATGAAAAGGGTCCTTATGAAGGGTAAATAGAAATTGGCATATCACGTTGTGGTTTTGGCGTAGGTAAGAAACGTTCTTGCTAGAAACCTATAGCAGCCACGTAAAAACTTGCAACAACAATTAGAGGACGTCTAACTTGTTTTTGCAGCATGTGCCGTGTGATGTGATATGGCCAAAAGGATGTGATGAATGATATATGTGATGTATGAGATTGATCATGTTCTTGTAATAGGAATCACGACTTGCATGTCGATGAGTATGACAACCGACAGGAGCCATAGGAGTTGTCTTAATTTATTTATGACCTGCGTGTCAACTTACACGTCATGTAATTACTTTACTTTATTGCTAAAGCGTTAGCCATAGTAGTAGAAGTAATAGACGACAAGACAACTTCAAGAAGACACGATGATGGAGATCATGGTGTCATGCCGGTGACAACGATGATCATGGAGCCCTGAAGATGGAGATCAAAAGGAGCAAAATGATATTGGCCATATCATGTCACTATTTGATCGCATGTGATGTTTATCATGTTTTACATCTTATTTGCTTAGAACAACGGTAGCTTAAATAAGATGACCCCTCACTAAAATTTCAAGAAAAGTGTTCCCCCTAACTGTGCACCGTTGCGAAGGTTCGTTGTTTCGAAGCACCACGTGATGATCGGGTGTGATAGATTCTAACGTTCGAATACAAAAGGTGTTGACGAGCCTAGCATGTACAGACATGGCCTCGGGACACATGCGAAACACTTAGGTTGACTTGACGAGCCTAGCATGTACAGACATGGCCTCGGAACACGGAAGACCGAAAGGTCGAACATGAGTCGTATAGAAGATACGATCAACATGAGATGTTCACCGTTGATGACTAGTCCGTCTCACGTGATGATCGGACACGGCCTAGTCGATTCGGATCATGTTTCACTTAGATGACTAGAGGGATGTCTATCTGAGTGGGAGTTCATTAAATAATTTGATTAGATGAACTTAATTATCATGAACATAGTCTAAATTGTCTTTGCAAATATGTTGTAGATAAATGGCTCACGTTGTAGCTCCCTGTTTCAATACGTTCCTAGAGAAAAGACCAAGTTGAAAGATATCGTAAGCAATGATGCGGATTGGGTCCGTAGTCCAAGGAGTGTCCTCACTGCTACACAGAAGGCTTACGTCTTTGATGCACCGCTCGATGTGCAAACCCCTACAACGTCGTCTGTGGATGTTGTGAACACCTGACAGACACATCCTCATGACTACCTGATAGTTTAGTGCACCATACTTTACGTCTTAGAATCGGGATTCCAATGACGTTTTGAACGCCATAAGACATATGAGATGTTCCAAGAGCTGAAATTGGGATTTCAGGCTCATGCCCGTGTTGAGAGGTGTGAGACCTCTGACAAGTTCTTTTGCCAACAAGATGGAGGAGAATAGCTCAGCTAGTGAGCATGTGCTCAGAATGTCTGGGTGCTACAATCACTTAAATCAAGTGGGAGTTAAACTTCCAGATAAGATAGTGATTGATATAGTTCTATAGCCACTATCACTAAGCTACTAGATCTTCGTGATGAACTATGACATGCAAGGGATGGAGTTGATCCCGGAGCTGTTCGTGGTGCTTAAGACCGCAAAAGGTAGAAATCAAGAAGGAGCATCAAGTGTTGATGGTTTAACAAGACCACTGGTTTCAAGAAGGGCAAGGGCTAGAAGGGAAACTTCATGGATGGCAAACCAGTTGCCGCTCCAGTGAAGGAACCCAAGGTTGAACCTAAACCCGAGACTAAGTGCTTCTATTGTAAAGGGAATGGTCACTTGTAGCGGAATTACCCCAAATGCATGGTAGATAAGAAGGCTGGCAACTTCAACAAAGTACATACGTGTTAATGTGTACCTCACTAGTACTCCTGGTAGCACCTGGGTATTGGATACCGGTTCAGTTGCTATTATTGGTGACTTGAAGCAAAAGCTACGGACTAAACGGAGACTGGCTAAGGGCGAGGTGACGATGTGTGTTGGAAGTGTTTCCAAAGTTGATGAGATCACCATCGCACGCTCCATCTACCTTCGGGATTAGTATTGAACCTAGATAAATGTTATCAGGTGTCTACATTGAGCATGAATATGATTAGATCATGTTCATTGCAATACGGTTATTCATTTAAGTTAGAGAATAATGGTTATTCTATTTACATGAATAATACCTTTCATGGTCATGCACCCTATGTGAATGGTTCATTGAATCTCGGTCATGGTAATACACATGTTCACGCCAAAAGATGTAGAGTTAATAATGATAGTACCACTTTCTTGTGGCACTGCCGCTTAGGTCATATTGGCGTAAGATGCATGAAGAAACTCCATATCGATGAATGTTTGGAGTCACTTGATTTTGAATCGCTTGACACATGCGAGCCATGCCTCATGGGCAGGATGACTAAGACCCCGTTTTCAGGTACAATGAAATGGGCAAGTGACTTGTTGGAAATCATACATGCTGATGCGTGTGATCCAATGAGAATTGAAGCATGCGGTGGATATCGCTATTTTCTCATCTTCACTGACGATTTGAGTAGATATAGGTATATTTACTTAATTAAGCACAAGTCTGAAATGTTTGAAAAGTTCAAGCGATTTCAGAGTGAAGTTAAGAATCATCATAACAAGAAGATCAAATTCCTATGATCTGATCAATGAGAATTTCTGAGTTATGAGTTTGGTAAACACTTAAGACATTGTGGAATTGTTTCATAGCTGAAGCCACCTGGAACACCACAGGGTAATGGTGTGTTCGGACGTCGTAATCGAACCTTATGAGATATGGTGCGATATATGATGTCTCTTACCGATCTACCGCTATTATTTTGAGGTTATGCATTAGAGACAGCTGCATTCACTTTAGATAGGACACCATGTAAGTCCGTTGAGACGACGCTGTATGAACATTGGTTTGGCAAGAAACCAAAGTTGTCGTTTATTAATGTTTGGGGCTGCGATGCTTAAGGCTTCAGCCGGAGAAGCTCAAACCCAAAGCGGACAAACACATCTTCATAGGATACCCAAAGGTGACAGTTGGGTATACCTTCTATCTCAGATCCGAGGGCAAATTGTTTGTCTCTAAGAATGGGTCCTTTCTCGAGAAGGAGTTTCTCTCGAAAGAATTGAGTGGGAGGAAGATAGAACTTGATGAGGTTGTCGAACCTTTATTTCAACCAAAAAGTGATGCAACACAGAAAGATGTTTTCTGTGGCGCCTACGTCTGTTGAATAGGAAGTCAATGATAGTGATCATGAAGCTTCGGATCAAGTTGCTATCGAACCTCTCGTAGGTCGACAAGGATATGTACTACTCCTAAGTGGTACGGTAATCCTGTCTCAGATATCATGTTGTTGGACAACAATGAACCTACGAGCTATGGAGAAGCGATGGTGGGCTCGTATTCCGACAAATGGTTAGAAGCCATGAAATCCGAGATAGGATCCATGTATCAGAACAGAGTATGGACTTTGGTGGACTTGCCTGATGATCGGCAAGCCATTGAGATAAATGGATCTTTAAGAAGAAGACAGGCGTGGGCGGTAATGTTACCGTCTATGAAGCTCAACTTGTGGGAAAGAATCTTTTCACAAGTTCAAGGAGTTGACTACGATGAGAATTTCTCACCCGTAGTGATGCTTAAGTCCATCGGAATCATGTTAGCATTAGCTGTATTTTTCGATTATGAAATCTGACAGATGGATGTCAAAACGAGTTTTCTTACCAGTTTTCGTAAGAAAGAGTTGTATGTGATACAATCAAAGTTTTGTCGATCCTAAGGATGCTAAAAGGTATGCTGGCTCCAACAATCCTTCTATGGACTAGAGAAAGCATCTCAGAGTCGGAATATATGCTTTGATGCAGTGATCAAAGCTTTTAGGTTTATACAATGTTTGCTAGAAACTTGTATTTACAAGAAAGTGAGTGGGAGCACTACAACATTTCTCATAAGTATATGTGGATGACATATTGTTGATCCGAAATAATGTAGAATTTCTGGAAAGCATAAATGTTTGTTTGAAGAGTGTTTTTCAAAGGAAGACCTGGATAAAGCTGCTTACATATTGGGCATCAAGATCTATAGAGATAGATCAAGACGCCTGATGGTACTTTCAAAGAACGCACACCTTGACATGTTTTTGAAGGAGTTCAAAATAGATCAGTCAAAGAAGGGGTTCTTACCTGAGTTGTAAGGTGTGAAGTTGAGTAAGACTCAAAGATTGACCACGGCAGAAGAAAGAGGAAGGACGAAGGTCGTCCCCTATGCTTTTGTCATAGGCTCTATACGGTATGCCATGCTGAGTACCGCACCAGATGTGTGCCTTGCCACATGTCTGGGAAGAGGGTACAAAGGTGATCTAGGAGTGGATCACCAGATAGCGGTCAAAATTATCCTTAGAGGAATAAGGAAATGTTTCTCGGTTATGGAGGTGATAAAGAGTTCGACGTAAAGAGATACGTCGATGCAAGCTTAACACCTATCCGGATAGCTCCGAGTAGAGATACCGGATACGTATAATGGAGCAACAATTTGGAATAGCTCCAAGTGGAACGTGGTAGCAGCATCTACGATATAAAGTTTTGCAAAATACATAGGGATCTGAATATGGCAAGACCCGTTGACTACAACCTCTCTCACAAGCATAACATGATCAAACCCAGAACTCTTTGAGTGTTTATCACATAGTGATGTGAACTAGATCATTGAGTCTAGTAGACTCTTGGATGTTGGTCACATGGCGATGTGACCTGTGAGTGTTAATCACATGGCGATGTGAACTAGATTATTGACTCTAGTGCAAGTGGGAGACTGTTGGAAATATGCCCTAGAGGCAATAATAAATTAGTTATTATTATTATTATACTTCATTGTTCATGATAATCATTTATTATCCATGCTAGAATTGTATTGATAGGAAACTCAGATACATGTGTGGATACATAGACAACACCATGTCCCTAGTAAGCCTCTAGTTTACTAGCTCATTGATCAATAGATGGTTACAGCTTCCTGACCATGGACATTGGATGTCGTTGATAACGGGATCACATCATTAGGAGAATGATGTGATGGACAAGACCCAATCCTAAGCCTAGCACAAAGATCGTGTAGTTCGTATGCTAAAGCTTTTCTAATGTCAAGTATCATTTCCTTAGAGCATGAGATTGTGCAACTCCCGGATACCGTAGGAGTGCTTTGGGTGTGCCAAACGTCACAACATAACTGGGTGGCTATAAAGGTTCACTACAGGTATCTCTGAAAGTGTCTATTGGGTTGGCACGAATCGAGACTGGGATTTGTCACTCCGTGTAACGGAGAGGTATCTCTGGGCCCACTCGGTAGGACAGTATAATAATGTGCACAATGTGACCAAGGAGTTGATCACGGGATGATGTGTTACGGAACGAGTAAAGAGACTTGCTGGTAACGAGATTGAACAAGGTATCGGGATACCGACGATCGAATCTCGGGCAAGTATCGTACCGCTAGACAAAGAGAATTGTATACGGGATTGATTGCATCCTTGACATCGTGGTTCATCCGATGAGATCATCGTGGAGCATGTGGGAGCCAACATGGGTATCCAGATCCCGCTGTTGGTTATTGACCGGAGAGTTGTCTCGGCCATGTCTGCATGACTCCCGAACCCGTAGGGTCTACACACTTAAGGTTCGATGACGCTAGGGTTATAGGGAAAGTATGTACGCGGTTACCGAATGTTGTTCGGAGTCCCAGATGAGATCCCGGACATCACGAGGAGTTCCGGAATTGTCCGGAGGTAAATAGGAAGTATGGTTTTGGCCATCGGAAGTGTTCCGGGCATCACCAGTAGTGTACCGGGACCACCGGAGGGGTCCGGGGGTCCACCAGGTGGGGCCACCAGCCCCGGAGGCCTACATGGGCCAATAGTGGGAAGGGACCAGCCCCTAGGTGGGCTGGGGCGCCTCCCACCAAGGCCCAAGGCGCCTCCTAGAGGGGAAGGGGGCAAACCCTAGGGCAGATGGGCCTTAAGGCCCACCCTAGGCGCGCCTCCTCTCTCTCCCCCCTTGGCCGGAACCCTAGATGGGTTTTGGGGCTACCGCCACCCCTAGGAGGGAACCCTAGATGGGGGCGAAGCCCCTCCCCTTCCCCTATATGTACTTGAGGTATTGTGGGCTGCAACATACGCGAGATCATCTCCCTCTTGGCGCAGCCCTACCTCTCTCGCTCCTCGTCTCTCGTAGTGCTTGGCGAAGCCCTGCTGGAGTTCCGCGCTCCTCCACCACCACCACGCCGTCGTGCTACTGCTGTACGGAGTCTTCCCCAACCTCTCCTTCTCCCCTTGCTGGATCAAGGCGTAGGAGACGTCACCAGACTGCACGTGTGTTGAACACGGAGGTGCCGTGGTTCGGTGCTTAGATCGGAATCAACCGCGATCTGAATCGCTACGAGTACGACTCCTTCATCCGCGTTCTTGCAACGCTTCCGCTTAGCGATCTACAAGGGTATGTAGATGCACTCCTCTTCCTCCCGTTGCTAGATTACTCCATAGATTGATCTTGGTGATGCGTAGAAAATTTTAAATTTCTGCTACGATCCCCATCACAAACCACCATACTAGTTCATCCTCAGCCTCCTCATGAGGCCAATCCACCACAAAGTAGAAGTAGAGTTTTACACCGCAAGGTGGCCCGAACTTGGGTAAACTGGTGTGTTCATCTTCTTCCTCGCTCGCATGAGTTCAACAAGGCTAGGCTATAGGGTGGCGACCTGAGGCTTGGGTCGGTTGAGATCTTCGCACACGTCGCAGAGTTCGAACCTTCTTGGGTCTGTGGAGCCCTAAATCCGACATCTGGCACACCAGGTAGGGGCGTGTCGAAATCCTCCTTCCGCTCCATATCCGCCTCGTCTTCACTCCGCCGCTCCCATGGCAGACGCACGCCGAGCCTGTGCCGAGCACCGGGCTGCTCGCGTCGTCCAGACGGTGCCCGTAGGCCGCGGAGTCCCTCGTCGTCCGACCTCTCCCACGGATAACGCTGCCACTGACCCCGCTGCTCATGAGCAGCAAGATTCGTCGCTGCCACCCTCTGTGCGGCGTGATGGACACACCCACTCTATCGCCCACTCCCGCCACGGCATCGTCCTCCCACGTCCGCCGAGGACTGGCGAATGCGCAGGCTGCACTGCTCATGGCGCGCGATCTGCTGTGCTACCGCCCCGCAAGCTACTGGCTTGGCCGCATCGCCGAGCTCGTCAACACCGCCGGCGTGGTCCCTGCACTGTCTCGTTCACTCTGTCCCCCGCCATCCCAGGCGGGCGACGTGGCCCATGGTGCGCCTCCTCCTCCTCCTCTGTGCGGCGCCGACCAAGAGCCCAGGCGCGAAGTGCAACCGTGCCATTGGTGTCTACTACACAACTTGCTCTTGTAGACTTGTGTTGGGCCTCCAAGCGCGGAGTTTTGTAGGACAGTAGCAATTTTCCCTCAAGTGGATGACCTAAGATTTATCAATCTGTGGGAGGTGTAGGATGAAGATGGCCTCTCTCAAACAACCCTGCAACCAAATAATAAAAGGTCCATTTACATTTCTACCCCTAATTGGATCCCACTACTCAGATTTGCCCCTAATTTCTAAGGGTGCTCAAATTTGCCCCTCTGCCGTCAATTCCACTTATAGAAATGCCCCTCCGTGCTGTTTCCGTTCGGTCAAGGCTGATGAAGCTATGTACCTAGGGTAGGGTCATAGGCCTGACCTAGACACCCTCCCCTAGGACGCCATCTTAAAACCAGAAGCATTCAAGGGATAACATCATCTACTCGACTACAAGTCGTTCCACTCAGAAGATTCTAGGACAGTCGACCGCAACGGCTATCACTCGACGGACAGAAGACCTAAAGTCACTCTGCACGGCAACGGTCGGACGTTTACTTCATGGACTTAATAGGCATTTATGTCACTTAATTACTAGCGTTACCAGTAACGCCTCCTTCTTAATGTACTTTAAACCCTTTGTAACGTGGGCTGGCTGGGGTCCCGGTGCACTCTATATAAGCCACCCCCTCCACTGGCACAAGGGTTCGCACCCCGTGTAAACACACACACACATACATAATCCAGTCGACCGCCTCAGGGCACCGAGACGTAGGGCTATTACTTCCTCCGCGAAGGGCCTGAACTCGTAAAACTCGTGTGTACAACTTCGCCATAGCTAGGATCTTGCCTCCTCATACCTACCCCCATTCTACTTTCAGTCTTAGATCCACGACAGTTGGCGCCCACCTTGGGGTAGGTGTCTTAGTGACTTTCTGGTGGAGTTGCAAGTTTTCCGATTCTCATCATCATGGTTTCCGTCGGCGGACTGGTTGAGGGCCGTGAGATCCGTCTCGGCGCGCTTGTGTTTATCACCGACGATTTCTCCTGGCTCCTAGAAGCTCCACTCGACATCGATGCGCTCCCCGTCCACGGGGCAACGCACTTTCGTGCGTGCGTCCGCGGCTTCCTTCTCAGGCAACCGTCGACTCAGTATCGGTCGGTTCCTATGGTGTCCTCATCCCCCGCCACTCGCCGACACAAGCGTTCCGATCGGTCATGGCTCCAGTGGTGGGTGAGACACGTGGTGGCCCGCCAGTCGGCCACCTCGCACATCGCGGCAATCGAGCCCGACGAAACTCTCTACGGCCTGTTCGACCTGTCGATTGGCTCCGTCGAGACAGCATCCGAATGCGACAGTAGCGATCCTGCGGCAGAAGTCTTGATGGTCGACGGACCACCCAGTCCTCCTGGCTTCCCCCGCAACGACGGTGGTGATGGTGGCGGCGATCTGTCGCATGTCCATGAGGAGTACTCGCCCCGAGCCCCTTTCTTCGCAACGGAGGGAAGAGATTCACCGCCGCAACATGGATGCACTTCACACTCCTATCATTGGAGAAACCCCCGAAGCCCGGGGCCTTGGAAGAAGCGCTTGGCCAACTTGGCTGAGCGCACTCGACTGGAGAACCTGCAGCATGTACTCGACGAGCATGCTCAACAGCGGATCCCTGAATCCAGTCGACGGCAGATTTTTCCGCCTCAAACTCAGGTATACCGCACTCCAATCCAAAATCTCACAGCCGCAGCCCGAATAGCAGAGTCAATCCAGCCTTCCTAGTCGGAGGCAGGCAGGGGCTTGATGCAGATCCGGGCCTTGCTTCGAGCAGCTGGAGAACAGAATACAGCAGTATCTCAGTCGCGGAATATGATTCATAGCAGGTCTGTGGTGGCAGACACAGTCCAGTCGGCTCACAGCCCAAGATCGGCTCCGCGACATGAAGGACGTGGGCACCGGCAGGATCAGTATAGAAACCGCGAGCAGTATCATCACCGATTCGACCACGATGGCCATCGTCGAGTGCTCATGCCTCCTCCGAGGAGTGGGTCATGCGTGCCTCGGCGGCAGGATGACAGGCACCCCCATAGAGGCGAGCGAAGAGTACCAGTCAACCCAAGGGAGCCAGGCTTTGATGCGAGATCTATTCTCGTTCATGGTCTAGTCGACAAGAACAGAGCGCATAGAGAAGGTCATGACAGAGATTATCCGACTGGAAGCAGAGTGCACGTCTCCAGTCTCGAGTGTTTCAGCAGAGCCATCAGGGCCGCAGTGATTCCTCCCAACTTCAGGTTGGCGACTGGAGTCAGCAAGTTCACCGGTGAGTCAAAGCCTGACACTTGGCTTGAAGACTACCGAGTAGCTGTGCAAATTTGTGGTGGCAATGATGAAGTGGCAATGAATCACCTCCCTCTCATGTTGGAAGGCTCGACCAGGGCGTGGCTGAACCAGTTGGCGTCTGGTAGCATATACAGTTGGGAGGAACTCGCCAGAGTGTTTGTTAGAACTTTTGAGGGTACTTGCAAGTGACCAGCAGGATTGACAGAATTGCAGTGTTGTGTACAAAAACCGAGTGAAACCTTGAGAGATTATATCTAGAGATGGATCATGTTACACCATACAGTGGAGAATGTATCAGATCACCAAGCAATATGTGCCTTCAAGGAAGGCGTTAAGTATCGGGAGTTGAATCCGAAATTCGGTCGGACAGGAGATATGACTCTGACTCGAATGGTGGAGATCGCCACCAAATACTCTAACAACGAAGAGGAAGACCGACTCCGGAGTGGCAAGCACAAAACAGTCGCCCACGACACCGGTGGAGGTACTTCCAATCGGAAACAGAAGTGTAAGGCCGAACCAGTTGCTCCTGGTGAGGTATTAGTTGTGGCTCAAGGAAAGTTCAAAGGGAAGCCTAAGGGGCCCTGGAATCCCATGAAAGTGAAAGATCAAGACAGAAATGATGTGTTGGATTTGCCATGTCACATCCACACCAAGAAAGATGAAGAGGGTAATTTGATTTATCCCAAGCACACCACTCGGCAGTGTCGACTCTTGATCCAGCAATTCCGAGAGAAGCAACCCAAGGAGAAGGAAAAGGAGTCAGACAAGGATGAGGACAAGGAAGAGGATGATGACGGTTTTCCCAATGTCAACTCCACTCTGATGATTTTTGCTGATGTTGAGAGCAAAAGTCGATTGAAAGTTATCAACAGAGAAGTGAACATGGTTGCTCCGGCAACACCAAGTTATTTGAAGTGGTCCCAGACTGCCATCACATTCGACCAGTCCGACCATCCAGCACGTATAGCCACCCCTGGGAGACAAGCGTTGGTGGTCGACCCAGTTGTTGAAGGCACTCGACTAACTAAAGTGCTGATGGATGGTGGTAGCAGCCTGAATATCCTTTATGCTGAAACCTTGAAGGGAATGGGGATTCCGATGTCCAAGCTCAGTGAAAGTAATATGAGTTTCCATGGCGTTATACCCGGCAAGAAGGCTGAATTACTCGGCCAGATCGCCCTTGATGTGGTTTTCGGTGATTCCAAGAATTACCGCAAAGAAAAGTTGACATTTGAAGTAGTGGATTTCAAGAGTGCTTATCATGCCATTCTGGGTAGGCCTGCCTATGCACGTTTCATGGCTCGACCATGTTATGTGTACCTCAAATTGAAAATGCCTGGTCCCAGAGGAGTGATCACTATCACTGGCAATCGACAGAAAGCAGAAGAGTGCTTCTAGAAGGGCTAAAAAATTGTCGATGCACAAATGTCAGCAGTTGAAATGCAAGAATACCAAAAGAATGCAGATCCGAGTGATTTGTTACGCTCCAAGAAGCCTGCCACTAATTCTGTATTTCAGCCGTCCGGTGAAACCAAGCCGGTTCATATTCACCCGACCGATCATAATGCTGCTCCTACTCATATTTCTACTTCACTCGACGGCAAATAGGAAGAAGCGTTCATCCAGTTCCTCCGTGAGAACTGGGACATCTTTGCATGGAAACCTTCTAACATGCCAGGTGTACACAGGGGACTGGCTGAGCATCGTTTGCGAGTCGACCCAAAATTAAAACCGGTCAAAGAACATCTTTGACGGCCCACCGTACAGAAGAGAAAAGCAATTGGAGAGGAAGTAGCTCGGCTCTGATACGTCTCCAACGTATCTATAATTTTTGA
Organism: Triticum aestivum; assembly: GCF_018294505.1. NCBI lineage: Eukaryota > Viridiplantae > Streptophyta > Magnoliopsida > Poales > Poaceae > Triticum > Triticum aestivum. The sequence goes on from NC_057794.1 coordinate 363,546,108, forward strand.
TTGCTCCATGCTATATTATCTACTATTTTGGGCAATATTGGGCTTTATTATCCACTTTTATATTACTTTCTGGACTAACCTATTAACCGGAGGCCCAACCCAGATTTGTTGTTTTATGCCTATTTCAGTGTTTCGAAGAAAAGGAATATCAGGAACGAAATCAACTGGAGAAGTTATTTTTGGAAGGAAACCTACCGGATAGACTTGGACCCTACGTCAGAAGATGAAGGAGGAGCTCACGAGGGTAGGGGTGCGCCCACCCCCCTGGGGTGCGCCCCCTGCCTCGTGGCCCCCCCTTCGGTCCACCGACGTACTCCTTTCACCCATATATACCCACGTATCGTAAAACTTCCAGAAGACACAATAGATCGAGAGTTCCGCCGCCAGAAGCCTTCGTAGCCACCGAAAACCAATCTAGACCCGTTTCGACACCCTGCCGGAGGGGGCAATCCTTCTCCGGTGGCCATCTTCATTATCCCGGTGCTCTCCATGACGAGGAGGGAGTAGTTCTCCCTCGGGGCTGAGGGTATGTACCAGTAGCTATGTGTTTGATCTCTCTCTCTCTCGTGTTCTTGATTTGGCACGATCTTGATGTATCGCGAGCTTTGCTATTATAGTTGGATCTTATGTTTCTCCTCCCCCTCTTCTCTCTTGTAATGAATTGAGTTTCCCCTTTGAAGTAATCTTATCGGATTGAGTCTTTAAAGATTTGAGAACACTTGATGTGTGTCTTGCCGTGGATATCTGTGGTGACAATGGGATACCACGTGCCACTTGATGTATGTTTTGGTGACCAACTTGCGGGTTCCGCCCATGAACCTATGCATAGGGGTTGGCACACGTTTTTGTCGTGATTCTCCGGTAGAAACTTTGGGGCACTCTTTGAGGTCCTATGCATTGGTTGAATAGATGAATATGAGATTGTGTGTCATATAATCATATCCACGGATACTTGAGGTGACATTGGAGTATCTAGGTGACATTAGGGTTTTGATTGATTTGTATCTTAAGGTGTTATTCTAGTACGAACTCTAGGCCTGTTTGTGACACTTATAGGAATAGCCCAACGGATTGATTGGAAAGAATAACTTTGAGGTGGTCTCGTACCCTACCATAATCTCTTCGTTCGTTCTCCGCTATTAGTGACTTTGGAGTGACTCTTTGTTGCATGTTGAGGGATAGTTATGTGATCCAATTATGTTAGTATTGTTGAGGGGACTTACACTAGTGAAAGTATGAACCCTATGCCTTATTTCCACACATTGCAATACCGTTTAAGCTCACTTTTATCACTTTCTACCTTGCTGTTTTTACAATTTTAGATTACAAAAACTTATATCTACTATCCATATGCCACTTGTATCACCATCTCTTCGCCGAACTAGTGCACCTATACAATTTACCATTGTATTGGGTGTGTTGGGGACACAAGAGACTCTTTGTTATTTGGTTGCAGGGTTGCTTGAGAGAGACCATCTTCATCCTACGCCCCCTACGGATTGATAAACCTTAGGTCATCCACTTGAGGGAAATTTGCTACTGTCCTACAAACCCCTGCACTTGGAGGCCCAACAACGTCTACAAGAAGAAGGTTGTGTAGTAGACATGAAGCTCTTTTCTGGCGCCGTTGCCGGGGAGGTTAGCGCTTGAAGGTATATCTTTAGATCTTGCAATCGAGTCTTTTAGTTTCTTGTTTTATCACTAGTTTAGTTTATAAAAGAAAACTACAAAAAATGGAATTGAGTTTGTCTCATACGCTTCATCTTTTTAATATCTTTCGTGAGTATGATGGAAAGGATAATTGTGCTCAAGTGCTAGAAGAAGAAATCTCTAAAATGTTTTGCACTAAATATTTGAATGATGAGCATGATTGCAATGTTGTTAGTACGAATTCTTTGAATATCCATGATGCTAATGATGATTGCACTAGTTATGATGAAAATGCCTCCTATAAACATGTCAATTTTTGTGGAGTAGATTGGGTTTGCAAGTACACACCAAATAGGGAAGATAGATATTGCAAGAGGCATAAGTACTTAGAAACTAAATTGTTGCAAGAAGAGCTAGATGAATGTGCTGATAGATTCAATATTTTTCGCGCCCCTTGTGAACTTTGCAATGAACATGGTCATTTAAAGCTCCAATGCTATTTGTTTCATGATCAAGTCGTGTCCAAACATTGTGATAATTTGATTACCCTTGAGCATCATAAAGAGCTTAGCCTTCTTTTGGGTTATGAAGAAATGAAATGTATAACTGAGGGTATTCCAAAGTTTAATCTTGATAGAGTTCTTTATTTTGATCTAGAGAATATTTATATGTATTGTGCGATGAATTGCATTGAAAATCCTTATATTACCAATTACATAAAGAAAAGAAAACAAATAGAGGGTGAAGAGAATACTAATGAAAGGGAAGAGACTTCCCAATGTCCTCCTATTATTTCTTATGATGAATCAGGTAACGAGGAGGAGCCTCCTATTCAACCAATCTCATTAATAAGGAGCTCCAAAAAGAGGATTGAACCCACACATGATGTGGTGAAGAAGAAGAAAATAAAAAGGAAGAGAGGTAAAAAAGTATCTCTCCCAAATAAAGTTGCTCCTATTATTGTTGTGCCTCATGAAAATGAAGATGATACACTTGATGATGATCTCGTTATGCCTATTGCTTCTTGTGATGATTATGATTGGGAATATAATGATACTTTTTATGATCTTGAAAATCTTTTTGGTACTTGCTTGGAAGAATATAATAATTGCTATACTATCGGTTCTATCTATACTATTAATGATGAGAGTGATTATGCTTATGATATGAAAAGGCCCAAGCTTGGGGAAGCTATGTTTGATGAGGATGACATATTTGATAATATATTTGCTGAAATTAATGTTTGTCCCAATCTTGGGGAAGCTATGATTAATGAAGATGATATTTTTAGTCTCCCAAGTTTTGATATGCAAGTTTATAATGATGATAGCATGCCTCCTACTTATGATGATTATTGTGATGATACTTATGCTATAAAAAGTAGTGATTATATTTATAAAACTTGTCATGGTTATGATTACCCCTTCTCTGAACATTACTCTTTTAATGTGGAAAAAAATTATAGTATTCAAGTTTCCTATGATACTCCCACTATTCCGAATAAGAAGAATTTTGCTTATGTGGAGAGTAATAAATTTTATATGCTTGTAGATCATGAAAAGAATGCTTTAGGTACTGGTTATATTGTTAAATTTATTCATGATGCTACTGAAAATTATTATGAGGGAGGAACATATGCTTGTAGGAATTACAATAATATCAAGTTTCCTCTCTATGTGCGTAAAGTTTTGAAGTTATGCTTGTTCTGCCTTCCTATGCTAGTTGATTATTGTTCCCATAAGTTGTTTGCTAACAAAATCCCTATGCATAGGAAGTGGGTTAGACTTAAATGTGCTAGTCATATTCTTCATGATGCTCTCTTTATGTTACGATTCTTATCTTTTATATGAGCATCATTGAAATCATCGTGCCTAGCTAGGGGCGTTAAACGATAGCGCTTGTTGGGAGGCACCCAATTTTATTTTTATTCCTTGATTTTTTCTCCTGTTTAGTAATAAATAATTCATGTATCCTCTTTTTATATGTTGTTTTATGATTTTAATTAGTGTTTGTGCCAAGTAGAACCTTTGGGAAGACTTGGGGAAGTCTTGTTGATCATGCTGTCAAAAACAGAAACTTTAGCGCTCACGAGAATTGCTGCCATTTTTATTTGGAGAGTTATATTTAGTTAATTATTTTTGAATATTATTAATAGATAAATTAATCAGGTCCAGCAATTTATTTGAGAATTTTATGAGTTCCAGAAGTATACGTTTGATCCAGATTACTACAGACTGTTCTGTTTTTGACAGATTCTGTTTTCGATGTGTTGTTTGCTTATTTTGATGAATCTATGGCTAGTAAAATAGTTTATAAAACATAGAGAAGTTGGAATACAGTAGGTTTAATACCAATATAAATAAAGAATGAGTTCATTACAGTACCTTGAAGTGGTGATTTATTTTTTTATACTAACGGAGCTTACGAGTTTTCTACTTTAAGTTTTGTGTTGTGAAGTTTTCAAGTTTTGGGTAAGGATTCGATGGACTATGGAACAAGGAGTGGTAACAGACTAAGCTTGGGGATGCCCAAGGCACCCCAAGGTAATATTCAAGGACAACCAAGAGCCTAAGCTTGGGGATGCCTCGGAAGGCATGCCCTGTTTCGTCTTCGTTCATCGGTAACTTTACTTGGAGCTATATTTCTATTCACCACATGATATGTGTTTTGCTTGGAGCGTCAATTTATTTTGTTTGCATTTGCTTGATGTTATTTAGAACAATGTTTTGCATCTTTTATTTCAATAAAATTGGCATTGATAGCCTTTACTATGCCTATGTTACAAGTATACATGTTGCTGTTTGAAAACAGAAAGTTTACCGCTGTTGCAATAATTCCCTAGAGAAATCATAATGTGATAAATGTTGAAACCTTTTGAATATTAAGATCTGATAAATTTACTACGGTGGGAATTTTCTTTCATAATTTTTGGAGCTAGGGAAGTATGGATGTTGCTACATTCTTTACAGACTATCCTGTTTAGGCAGATTGCTGTTATGTTTGCATTGTTTGCATATGTTTGCTTCTTTAATGATTCTATTTGAGGATAGGACTATTAAATATGAAGAGGCATTTAGTATGCAATGTTGAATAATAATTTTAGTGATTTGCTAGAGTAGAGTATGATAAGGTTTTGGCAATGGTTTATACTAACTTATCTCACGAGTCCTTGTTGAGTTTTGTGTGGATGAAGCTTTTGAGATTTAGGGACACCGTGATATGAGAGGAATTAAGGAGACACAAAAGCTAAAGCTTGGGGATGCCCAAGTCACCCCAAGATAATATTTCAAGAAGTCTCAAGCATCTAAGGTTGGGGATGCCCCGGTTGGCATCCCACCTTTCTTCTTCAACAATTATCGGTTAGTATCGGTTGATCCTAAGTTTTTGCTTCTTCACATGATGTTTGCTATTCTTAGAATGTCATTTTATTTTGCTTTGCTTTCTGTTTTAATAAAATACCAAGGTCTGAAATTATTAAATGTTAGAGAGTCTTCACATAGTTGCATAACTATTCAACTACTAATTGATCTTTACTTATATCTTTCGGAGTAGTTTGTCGTTTGCTCTAGTGCTTCACTTATATCTTTTAGAGCATGGTGGTAGTTTTATTTTGAAGAAATAGATGAACTCTCATCCTTCACTTATATCATTCTGAGAGTCTTAAATAGCATGGTAATTTGCTTAAAATCCTAATATGCTAGGTATTCAAGAATAATAAAACTTTCTTATGAGTGTGTTGAATACTATGAGAAGTTTGATGCTTGATAATTGTTTTGAGATATGAGGATGGTGATATTAGAGTCATGATAGTTGAGTGGTTATGAATTTGAGAAATACTTGTGTCGAAGTTTGTGATTCCCGTAGCATGCACGTATGGTGAACCGTTATGTGATGAAGTCGGAGCATGATTTATTTATCGATTGTCTTCCTTATGAGTGGCGGTCGGGGACGAGCGATGGTCTTTTCCTACCAATCTACCCCCTAGGAGCATGCGCGTAGTACTTTGTTTCGATAACTAATAGATTTTTGCAACAAGTACGTGAGTTCTTTATGACTAATGTTGAGTCCATGGATTATACGCACTCTCACCCTTCCACCATTGCTAGCCTCTCTAGTACCGCGCAACTTTCGCCGGTACCATACACCCACCATATACCTTCCTCAAAACAGCCACCATACCTACCTATTATGGCATTTCCATAGCCATTCCGAGATATATTGCCATGCAACTTTCCACCATTCCGTTCATCATGACACATTCATCATTGTCATATTGCTTAGCATAATCATGTAGTTGACTTAGTATTTGTGGCAAAGCCACTGTTCATGATTCTTTCATACTTGTCGCTCTTGATTCATTGCATATCTCGGTACACCGCCGGAGGCATTCATATAGAGTCATACTTTGTTCTAGTATCGAGTTGTGTCATTGAGTTGTAAATAAAATAGAAGTGTGATGATCATCATTCAATAGAGCATTGTCCCAAAAAAGGAGAAAGGCCATAAAAAAGGGGGGAAAGGCCAAAAAAATAAATAAAGGCCAAATAAAAAAAGAAGAAAGGCACGCAGGCCAAATAAAAAAAGGGGGGAGAATGCTACTATCCTTTTACCACACTTGTGCTTCAAAGTAGCACCATGATCTTCATGATAGAGAGTCTCCTATGTTGTCACTTTCATATACTAGTGGGAATCTTTCATTATAGAACTTGGCTTGTATATTCCAATGATGGTCTTCCTCAAAATGCCCTAGGTCTTCGTGAGCAAGCGAGTTGGATGCACACCCACTTAGTTTCTTTTGTTGAGCTTTCATACACTTATAGCTCTAGTGCATCCGTTGCATGGCAATCCCTACTCACTCACATTGATATCTATTGATGGGCATCTCCATAGCCCGTTGATACGCCTAGTCGATGTGAGACTATCTTCTCCCTTTTTGTCCTCTCCACAACCACCATTCTATTCCACCGATAGTGCTATGTCCATGGCTCACGCTCATGTATTGCGTGAAGATTGAAAAAGTTTGAGAACATCAAAAGTATGAAACAATTGATTGGCTTGTCATCAGGGTTGTGCAAGATTTAAATATGTTGTGTGGTGAAGATGGAGCATAGCCAGACTATATGATTTTGTAGGGATAACTTTCTTTGGCCATGTTATTTTGAAGAGACATAATTGCTTAGTTAGTATGCTTGAAGTATTATTATTTTTATGTCAATATGAACTTTTGTCTTGAATCTTTTAGATCTGAATATTCATATCACAAGTAAGAAGAATTACATTAAAATTATGCCAACTAGCATTCCACATCAAAAATTATCTTTTTTATCATTTACCTACTCGAGGACGAGCAGGAATTAAGCTTGGGGATGCTTGATACGTCTCCAACATATCTATAATTTTTGATTGCTCCATGCTATATTATCTACTGTTTTGGGCAATATTGGGCTTTATTATCCACTTTTATATTACTTTCGGGACTAACCTATTAACCGGAGGCCCAGCCCAGATTTGTTGTTTTATGCCTATTTCAGTGTTTCAAAGAAAAGGAATATCAAACGGAGTCGAAACGGAACGAAATCAACTGGAGAAGTTATTTTTGGAAGGAAACCTACCGGATAGACTTGGACCCTACGTCAGAAGATGGAGGAGCTCACGAGGGTAGGGGGCGCGCCCACCCCCTGCCTCGTGGCCCCCCCTTCGGTCCACCGATGTACTCCTTTCACCCATATATACCCACGTATCGTAAAACTTCCAGAAGACACAATAGATCGGGAGTTTCGCCGCCAGAAGCCTCCGTAGCCACCGAAAACCAATCTAGACCCATTCCGGCACCCTGCCGGAGGGGGCAATCCTTCTCCGGTGGCCATCTTCATCATCACGGTGCTCTGCATGACGAGGAGGGAGTAGTTCTCCCTCAGGGCTGAGGGTATGTACCAGTAGCTATGTGTTTGATCTCTCTCTCTCTCTCGTGTTCTTGATTTGGCACGATCTTGATGTATCGCGAGCTTTGCTATTATAGTTGGATCTTATGTTTCTCCTCCCCCTCTTCTCTCTTGTAATGAACTGAGTTTCCCCTTTGAAGTAATCTTATTGGATTGAGTCTTTAAAGATTTAAGAACACTTGATGTATGTCTTGTTGTGGATACTGTGGTGACAATGGGATACCACGTGCCACTTGATGTATGTTTTGGTGACCAACTTGCGGGTTCCGCCCATGAACCTATGCATAGGGGTTGGCACACGTTTTCGTCATGATTCTCCGGTAGAAACTTTGGGGCACTCTTTGAGGTCCTATGCGTTGGTTGAATAGATGAATCTGAGATTGTGTGATGCATATCGTATAATCATACCCACGGATACTTGAGGTGACATTGGAGTATCTAGGTGACATTAGGGTTTTGATTGATTTGTATCTTAAGGTGTTATTCTAGTACGAACTCTAGGGCTGTTTGTGACACTTATAGGAATAGCCCAACGGATTGATTGGAAAGAATAACTTTGAGGTGGTTTCGTACCCTACCATAATCTCTTCGTTCATTCTCCGCTATTAGTGACTTTGGAGTGACTCTTTGTTGCATGTTGAGGGATAGTTATGTGATCCAATTATGTTAGTATTGTTGAGGGGACTTACACTAGTGAAATTATGAACCCTAGGACTTATTTCCACACATTGCAATACTGTTTACGCTCACTTTTATCACTTGCTACCTTGCTGTTTTTATAATTTCAGATTACAAAAACTTATATCTACTATCCATATACCACTTGTATCACCATCTCTTCGCCAAACTAGTGCACCTATACAATTTACCATTGTATTGGGTGTGTTGGGGACACAAGAGACTCTTTGTTATTTGGTTGCAGGGTTGCTTGAGAGAGACCATCTTCATCCTACGCCTCCTACGGATTGATAAACCTTAGGTCATCCACTTGAGGGAAATTTGCTACTGTCCTACAAACCTCTGCATTTGGAGGCCCAACAACGTCTACAAGAAGAAGGTTGTGTAGTAGACATCAGGCTCCTGGCGGCTCGCCAATGTTGTTATGGTCCCCAAGAAGGACGACTCACTCCGCATGTGCATTGACTTCAAGCATATCAATCGGGCCTACCCGAAAGATCATTTTCCTCTCCCTCGCATCGACCAAATTGCCGATTCGACTGCGGGGTGTGAGCGTTTGTCTTTCCTAGACGCCTATTCCGAGTATCATCACATCCGACTGTATGGACCCAATGAGATAAAAATAGCTTTCATCACTCCATTCGGGTGCTTTTGTTATGTCACCATGCCATTCGGTCTCAAGAACACTGGGGCCACATTCATGAGAATGATTCAGAAGTGTCTGCTCACTCAAATCAGTCGGAATGTGGAAGCATACATGGACGACATTGTGGTCAAGTCGCGTAAAGGTTCCGACCTGTTGACTGACCTTGTTGAAGCCTTTGCCAACCTGAGAAGGTATGATATCAAGCTTAACCCATCAAAGTGTACTTTCGGAGTTCCTGGTGGAAAATTACTCGGCTTCCTCGTTTCCGAACGAGGGATCGACGCGAACCCAAAGAAAGTTGGTGCCATACTCCGGATGAAGCGCCCTGTGCGCGTGCATGATGTCCAGAAGCTTACTGGTTGTTTGGCCACCTTGAGTCGATTCATTTCTCGCCTCGATGAAAAGGTATTGCCTCTTTACCGACTGATGAAGAAATCTGACAAGTTCGAGTGGACTCCTGAAGCTGATGCAGCGTTTGCAGATCTCAAAGCCCTGCTTTCCACCCAGCTGGTGCTCGCTGTCCCAATCAGCAAAGAGCCTTTACTGCTTTACATTGTAGCCACTGGACAAGTTGTCAGTACAGTACTCACGGTCGAGCGGGAAGAAGAAGGAAAAGCTTATAAAGTTCAGAGCCCAGTATACTATGTTTCTGAAGTTTTAACTCCATCCAAGCAAAGATATCCACATTATCAGAAGCTTGTTTATGGGATTTACATGACCATGAAGAAGGTTGCTCATTATTTCTCTAATCACTCCATTACAGTCATCAGCAACACACCATTATCAGAAATTCTGAACAACAGAGATGCAACTGGTCGAGTGGCAAAATGGGCGATTGAACTCCTTCCCTTATATATCAAGTTTTAGGCAAAGAAAGCTATCAAGTCCCAGGCAATAGCGGATTTCCTCGCCGAGTGGATCGAACAGCAACTGCCGACTCAGATTCACTCAGACCACTGGACCATGTTCTTTGATGGATCCAAGATGCTGAATGGTTCTGGTGCTGGGGTGGTATTGGTATCCCCACGAGGCGACAAGCTCCGCTATGTTCTCCAAATTCATTTCGATTCCTCCAACAACGAAGCTGAATATGAGGCACTTTTGTACGGGTTGCGTATGACCATTTCACTCGGCATTCGTCGCCTCATGGTCTACGGTGACTCAGATTTGGTGGTGAATCAAGTGATGAAGGAGTGGGACGTCAGAAGCCCAACTATGACTGGATACTGCAATGCGGTGAGAAAGTTAGAGAAGAAGTTTGAGGGTTTAGAACTCCATCATATACCCCAACTGAAAAATCAAGCAGCGGATGATTTGGCGAAGATAGGTTCCAAGAAGGAAGCCATTTCCAGTAATGTGTTTTTGGAGCACATTCGTAAAGCGCATGAAGAAACTCCATGATGATGGACTTTTGGAATCACTTGATTATGAATCACTTGATGCTTGCGAACCATGCCTCATGGGCAAGATGACTAAGACTCTGTTCTTCGGAACAATGGAGCAAGCAACAGACTTGTTGGAAATAATACATACTGATGTGTGTGGTGCAATGAGTGTTGAGGCTCGTGGTGGGTATCGTTATTTTCTGACCTTCACAGATGATTTGAGCAAATATGGGTATATCTACTTGATGAAACATAAGTCTGAAACATTTGAAAAGTTCAAAGAATTTCAGAGTGAAGTGGAAAATCATCGTAACATGAAAATAAAGTTTCTACGATCTGATCGCGGAAACAAATATTTGAGTTACGAGTTTGGTCTTCATTTAAAACAATGTGGAATAGTTTCGCAACTCACGCCACCTGGAACACCACAATGTAATGGTGTGTCCGAACGTCATAACCGTACTTTATTAGATATGGTGTAATCTATGATGTCTCTTACCGAATTGCCACTATCGTTTTGGGGTTATGCATTAGAGACAGCTGCATTCACGTTAAATAGGGCACCGTCTAAAAATCCGTTGAAACGACACCATATGAACTGTGGTTTAGCAAGAAACATAAGCTATCGTTTCTTAAAGTTTGGGATTGCGATGCTTATGTGAAAAAGTTTCAGCCTGATAAGCTCAAACCCAAATTGGAGAAGTGCGTCTTCATAGGATACCCAAAAGAAACTGTTGGGTACACCTTCTATCACAGATCTGAAGGGAAGATCTTTGTTGCTAAGAATGGATCCTTTCTAGAGAAGGAGTTTTCTCTCGAAAGAAGTGAGTAGGAGGAAAGTAGAACTTGATGAGGAAATTGTACATTCTCCCGAATTGGGAAGTTGTTCATCATAGAAATCAGTTCCAGTGATGCATACACCAGTTAGTGAGGAAGTTAATGATGATGATCATGAAACTTTAGATCAAGTTACTATCGAACCTCTTAGGTCAACCAGAGTATGTTCACACCAGAGTGGTACAGTAATCCTGTTCTGGAAGTCATGTTACTAGACCATGACGAATCTACGAACTATGAGGAAGCGATGATGAGCCCAGATTCTGCGAAATGGCTTAAGGCCATGAAATCTGAGATGGGATCCATGTATGAGAACAAAGTATGGACTTTGGTTGACTTGCCCAATGATCGGTGAGCCATTCAGAATAAATGGATCTTCAAGAGGAAGACAGACGCTGATAGTAGTGTTACTATCTACAAAGCTCGAATTGTTGCAAAAAGGTTTTCGACAAGTTCAAGGTGTTGACTACGATGAGAATTTCTCACTCGTATCAATGCTTAAAAGTCTGTCTGAATCATTTTAGCAGTTGCCACATTTTATGAAATCTGGCGAATGGATATCAAAACTACATTCCTTAATGGATTTATTAAAGAAGAGTTGTATATGATGCAACTAGAAGGTTTTTGTCAATCCTAAAAGTGCTAACAAAGTGTGCAAGCTCCAGCGATCCATTTATGGAATGGTGCAAACATCTCAGAGTTGGAATATACACTTTGATGAGTTGATCAAAGCATATAGTTTTATACAGACTTGCGGTGAAGCCTGTATTTACAAGAAAGTGAGTGGGAGCACTACAACATTTCTGATAAGTATATGTGAATGACATATTGTTGATTGGAAATAATGTAGAATTTTCTGGAAAGCATAAAGGAGTGTTTTAAAGGAGTTATTCAAAGAAAGACCTTGGTGAAGCTGCTTACATATTGAGCATCAAGATCTATAGAGATAGAACAAGACGCTTTATAAATTTTTCAATGAGTACATACCTTGACAAGTTTTTGAAGTAGTTCAAAATGGAATAGTCAAAGAAGGAGTTCTTGCCTGTGTTGCAAGGTGTGAAGTTGAGTAAAGACTCAAAACCCGACCATGGCAGAAAATAGAAAGAGAATGAAAAGTCATTCCCTATGCCTCAGTCATAGGTTCTATAAAGTATGCTATGCTGTGTACCAGACCTATTGTGTACCTCACCATGAGTTTGGCAAGAGGGTACAATTTTGATCCAGGAGTGAATCACTAAACAGCGGTCAAAATTATCCTTAGTGGAATAAGGAAATGTTTCTCGGTTATGGAGGTGGCAAAGAGTTCGTCATAAGGAGTTATGTCGATGCAAGCTTTGACACCGATCTGGATGACTCTAAGTCTCGATCTAGATACATATCGAAAGTGGGACCAATTAGCTAGAGTAGCTCCGTGCAAAGCATTGTAGACATAGAAAAGCATTGTAGACATAGAAAAGATGTGAACTATTTCTGTTAAATCACATGGCGATGTGAACTAGATTATTGACTCTAGTGCAAGTGGGAGACTGAAGGAAATATGCCCTAGAGGCAATAATAAAGTTGTTATGTATATTTCCTTATATCATGATAAATGTTTATTATTCATGCTATAATTGTATTAACCGAAAACTTAGTACATGCATGAATACATAGACAAAATAAAGTGTCCCTAGTATGCCTCTACTTGACTAGCTCGTTAATCAAAGATTGTTAAGTTTCCTGACCATGGACATGTATTGTCATTTGATGAACGGGGTCACATCGTAAGAGAATGATGTGATGGACAAGGCCCATCCATTTAGTTTTATTGCTATTGCTTTCATCATGACTTATACATGTTCCTCTGACTATGAGATTATGCAACTCCCGAATACCATAGGAACACCTTGTGTGTTATCAAACGTCACAACGTAACTAGATGATTACAAAGATGCTCTACAGGTGTCTCCGATGGTATTTGTTGAGTTGGCATAGATCGAGATTAGGATTTGTCACTTCGATTATCGGAGAGGTATCTCTGGGCCCTCTCGGTAATGCACACCACTATAAGCCTTGCAAGCAATGTGACTAATGAGTTAGTTGCGGGATGTTGCGTTACGGAACGAGTAAAGAGACTTGTCGGTGATGAGATTGAACTAGTTATGATGATATCGACGATCGAATCTCGGGCAAGTAACATACCGATGACAAAGGGAACAACGTATATTATTATGCGATTTGACCGATAAAGATCTTCGTAGAATATGTAGGAGCCAATATGAGCATCTAGGTTCCGCTATTGGTTATTGACCGGAGATGTATCTCGGTCATGTCTACATAGTTCTCAAACCCGTAGGGTCTGCACGCTTAACATTCGATGACGATTTGTATTATGAGTTATGTGATTTGATGTACCGAAGGTTGTTCGGAGTCCCGGAAGATATCACGGACATGATGAGGAGTCTCGAAATGGTCTAGACGTAAAGATCGATATATTGGAAGGCTATATTCGGACATCAGAAAGGTTCCGAGTGATTCGGGTATTTTCAGAGTACCGCGAGTTACCGGAATTCGCCGGGGAAGTAGTGGGCCTTAATGGGCCATACGGGAAAGGAGAGAAGGGCCTCAAGGGTTGGCTGCGTGCCCCCCCTTGGACTAGTCCTAATTGGACTAAGAGGGGGCGGCGCCCCCCTCTTTCCTTCTCCCTCTCCCTCTCCTTCCATCTTCTCCTACTTGGACTAGGAAAGGGGGAAACCTACTCCTACTAGGAGTAGGAATCCTCCCTTTGGGCGCGCCCCTTGAGGCCGACCCTCCTCCTCCCCTCCTTTATATAAGGGGGAGGGGAGCACCCCATAGACACACAAGTTTATTGTTTAGCCATGTGCGGTGGCCCCCTCCAGAGATTTGCACCTCGGTCATATCATTGCAGTGCTTAGGCGAAGCCCTACGCCGGTAGCTTCATCATCACCGTCACCACGCTGTCGCGCTGACAAAACTCTCTCTCGACCTCAGCTGGATCTAGAGTTCGTCGGACGTCACCGAGCTGAACGTGTGCAGATCGCGGAGGTGTCATACCTTCGGTGCTAGGATCGATCGGATCGTGAAGACGTACGACTACATCAACCGTGTTGTCATAACGCTTCCGCTTTCGGTCTACGAGGGTACGTTGACAACACTCTTCCCTCTCGTTGCTATGCATCACCTAGATAGATCTTGCGTGTGCGTAGGAATTTTCTTTGAAATTACTGCGTTCCCCAACAAAATTCTGTTTTTATCACTTACCTACTCGAGGACGAGTAGGAGTTAAGCTTGGGGATGCTGATACGTCTCCAATGTATCTATAATTTTTTATTGTTCCATGTTGTTATATCATCAATCTTGGATGTTTTATAATCATTTATAGTCATTTTATATCATTTTTTGGTACTAACCTATTCACATAGTGCCAAGTGCCAGTTGCTGTTTTTGCATGTTTTTTACATCGCAGAAAATCAATAACAAACGGAGTCCAAATGCAACGAAACTTTATGAAGATTTTTTTGGACCAGAAGACACCTAATGGGCCAAGGTTGCACCTCGGGGTGCTCCGAGGAGAGCACATCCCACCATGGTGCGCTAGGAGGCCCAGGCGCGCCCTGGTGGGTTGTGCCCACCTCGGGTGCCCCCCCGGGCCGCCTCTTTGCTCTATAAATACCCCAATATTCTAGAAACCCTAGCGGAGTGGACGAAAATCAATTCCAGCCATCGCAGTGTCCAGAACCATCAGACCCGATCTAGACACCATCACGAATGGGGTTCACCACCTCCATTGGTGCCTCTCTGATGATGCGTGAGTAGTTCTTTGTAGACCTTCGGGTCCGTAGTTAGTAGCTAGATGGCTTCCTCTCTCTCGTTTGATTCTCAATATAATGGTCTCTTGGAGATCCATTTTTGTGGTGTGTTTGTTGGGATTAGATGAACTTTGAGTTTATGATCAGATCTATCTTTTATATCCATGAAAGTATTTGAGTTTCTTTGATCTCTTTAATGCATGATTTCTTATAGCCTCGTACTTATTCTCCGATATTTGGTTTTTGTTTGGCCAACTTGATCTATTTATCTTGCAATGGGAAGAGGTGTTGTCGGGGGATGACCGCTAGGTATGCCCAAGACGGCGAAACGACGCTTCAAAACATTATCAGGGGAGTGCCCCCTGGCTGGCTGAATCTGGATGGTTTGAACTTGGCTGGCTGGAATCTAGCTGGGTTGACCCTGGTCGGGTTGACCCTAGCCGGGTTGACCTTGGTCGGGTTGACCTATACGGCTTGACCCAGGCCGGGTTGACCTTGGCCGAGGTTGACCTTGGTCGGGTTGACCCTGGCCGGGTTGGGCTGTCTAGGTTGACCCTGGTCGGGTTGAGCTGGCTGGGTTGACCCTATCCAGGTTCTCCCTGGCCGGGTTCTGCATGGCCGGGTTAAGCTGTCCGGGTTGAGCCCCATCCGGGTTTAGCCCCGTCCGGGTTGAGGCCCGTCCAGGTTGAGCCCATCCGGCTGGAATCTGGCCAAGTCAACTAAGACGTCCCGTCGGATCTGCGCAGACATGACAGTCATACTCTAAAGTGGAGCATTGTAGATGAGCAGTCAACACTATTCCTGCATCATGTGACATTTCACTGCGCTCCAATAGTGGTGCACTGTAGCCTGCATCAGCATATGACATCCCAATAGTGTAGTGGGTGTGTGGGCCACGCCTTGTCCCTGGGCACTAGTATATAAAGTGACCCAGGGGAGGCCTCACACACACAACCTCACTTGGCCTCACACACTCACGCACACACTTGTGCTCATACTCTCAGGAAGCTCACTCCCACTCATGCTCAGACACACATGAAGCTAGTAACCCATGGCTCTCTTCTTAGATACAGCTCTAGAAGCAACTCTGTACTGCTACGTATACACTGCATATATCATTAGACATGCAGGAGTAAGGGTATTATCTCCCCGGAGAGCCCCGAACCTGGGTAAATCACCACGTGTTGTTTGCCCAATCTCGTCCCTTGATCTCCAGAGCAGTCTTGCCCTCACCTCAAGCCACCCTGTGGAATCTGTCGTCTCGCAAACCTGCCCGTGAGATAACCACGACAGTTGGCGCCCACCGTGGGGCAAGCTGCCGCGGAACCGCGGTCCGGGCGGGACCATCTTCATCATCATCATCATGACATCGCCGCCGTCTCTCCAGTAGCACCGAGGGGCTCGACATCGACACGCCCCCGGGGCGACTGCGCGGGGCGGCACATCCTCATCTTCGGCCTCAGCCTCTTCGTCATCACCACCGCACTGCACCGGCTCCACCCCGGCGTGGCTGCGTAGAGCGGCGCGTCGTCGTCTGCGTGCTCACCACTCCAGCCTCTATTCCACACCGCCTCCGTCGGCACGCGCATGCGTCGCCTCGCTTCGGTCGGCCGTATCCATCCACGCGCCGCTCGCGTCTTCTCCCCTCCGCGCTGCGCCTTGCTCCGACCGGAACGAGCGTTCGCTCCTCCATATATCGTCTATACGAGCTAGCTAGATGCAAGTCAAACCGTGGTAAAACACTACCCGTACGTTACTCAGGCAATGGCCGGTCAATGACCATACACTGAGCTCACCTCCGCTGCCCTCCTCTGGCTCCCACGTAGGCATGCGGCCGCTCCAGCTCACGGGTGGCGTTCGCCTCCTACGCCGGCTTCGTCCATGCTGCCTCAAGCCTCGCCTGCGCCCTCCTCTTTGAGCGCCAGTGCGAGCACTGCTTGCCCTTGTTGACCACACGACGCCCACGCTTGCTTGGGCCGCGGCGACCAACAGGCCGTTGCCGCTCCTCCGCATGCGGCCGCCTTGGCGCGTCGGGGCCAGCTCCTGCGTCGCCCCGCTCTGCCGCCTCCCGCAGCACGCCGCGTCCGGTTGCTGCTCCGCACCTCCACGCACACTGATAACCCACAAGTATAGGGGATCGCAACAGCTTTCGAGGGTAGAGTATTCAACCCAAATTTATTGATTCGACACAAGGGGAGCCAAAGAATATTCTCAAGTATTAATAGTTGAGTTGTCAACTCAACCGCACCTGAAAGACTTAATATCTGCAGCAAAGTATTTATTAGCAAAGTAATATGGAAGTAACGGTAACGGTGGCAAAAGTAACAATATTGGTTTTGTAGTGATTGTAACAGTGGCAACGGAAAAGTAACTAAGCAAAGATCAATATGTGAAAAGCTCGTAGGCAATGGATCAGTGATGGATAATTATGTCGGATCTGATTCCTTATGTAACTGTTATAACATAGGGTGACACAGAACTAGCTCTAGTTCATCAATGTAATGTAGGCATGTATTCCGAATATAGTCATACGTGCTTATGGAAAAGAACTTGCATGGCATCTTTTGTCCTACCCTCCCGTGGCAGTGGGGTCCTATTGGAAACTAAGGGATATTAAGGCCTCCTTTTAATAGAGTATCGGAACAAAGAATTAGCACTTAGTGAATACATGAACTCCTCAAACTATAGCCATCACCGGTAATTGTCCCGATTATTGTCACTTCAGGGTTAACGGATCATAACACATAGTAGGCGACTATTGACTTGCAAAATAGGACCAAGAACTCTCATATTCATGGAAACATAATAGGTTCAGATCTGAAATCATGGCACTCGGGCCCTAGTGACAAGCATTAAGCATAGCAAAGTCATAGCAACATCAATCTCAGAACATAGTGGATACTAGGGATCAAACCCTAACAAAACTAACTCGATTACATGATAAATCTCATCCAACCCATCACCGTCCAGCAAGCCTATGATGGAATTACTCACGCACGGCGGTGAGCATCATGAAATTGGTGATGGAGGAAGCTTGATGATGAGGATGGCGACGGATTACCCTCTCCGGAGCCCCGAACGGACTCAACATCAGCCCTCCCGAGAGAGATTAGGGCTTGGCGGCGGCTCCGTATCGTAAAACGCAATGAATCCTTCTCCTTGATTTTTTTATCCCTGAACGTGAATATATAGAGTTGGAGTTGAGGTCAGCGGAGCCTCAGGGGGCCCACGAGACAGGGGGCGCGCCCCCCACTCTCGTGGACAGGGTGTGGTCCCCCTAGTGTTGATTCTTTCGCCAGTATTTTTTATAAATTCCAATAATATTCTTCGTGAAGTTTCAGGTCATTCCGAGAACTTTTATTTCTGCACAAAAATAACACCATGGCAATTCTGCTGAAAACAGTGACAGTCTGGGTCAGTTCCATTCAAATCATGCAAGTTAGAGTCCAAAACAAGGTCAAAAGTGTTTGGAAAAGTAGATACGATGGAGACGTATCAACTCCCCCAAGCTTAAACCTTTGATTGTCCTCAGGCAATTCAGTTGACAAACTGAAAGTGATAAAGAAAAACTTTTACAAACTTTGTTTGATCTTGTTATTGTAAATATGTAAAGCAAGAATTCAAGTTTTCAGCAAAGATTATGAACTAACCATATTCACAATAACATTTAGGTCCCATGTTTACTCATATCAATGGCATAATCAACTAGCGAGCAATAATAGTAAATCTCGGATGACAACACTTTCTCAAAACAATCATAATATGATATAACAAGATGGTATCTCGCTAGCCCTTTCTGATACCACAAAACATAAACACAAAGCACCTTTGAAGTTCAAGGACTGACTAAATATTGTAATACATGGTAAAAGAGATCCAGTCACAGTCATACTAAATGTAAACTAATAGTAATACATGCAAATGACAACAGTGCTCTCCAACTGGTGCTTTTAATAGGAGGATGATGACTCAACATAAAAGTAAATAGATAGGCCTTTCTCAGAGGGAAGCAGAGATTTGTAGAGGTGCCAGAGCTCGATTTTTAAATAGAGATAAATAATATTTTGAGTGGTATACTTTCATTGTCAACATAACAACCGAGAGATCTCGATATCTTCCATGCTACACACATTATAGGCGGTTCCCAAATAGAATGGTAAAGTTTATACTCCCCCACCACCAACAAACATCAATCCATGGCTTGTTCGAAACAACGGATGCCTCCAACTAACAACAATCCTGGGGGAGTTTTGTTTGCAATTATTTTAATTTAAGCATGGGACTGGGCATCCCGGTTACCAGCCATTTTCTCGTAAATGAGGAGCAGAGTCCACTCCTCTTGAGAATAACCCACCTAGCATGGAAGATATAGAGAGTCCTAGTTGATACATGAGCTATTCGAGCATACAAAATAGAATTTCATTTGAAGGTTTAGAGTTTGGCACATACAAAATTACTTGGAACGGTAGGTAGATACCACATATAGGAAGGTATGGTGGACTCATATAGAATAACTTTTGGGGTTTATGGAAGTGGATGCACAAGCAGTATTCCCTCTTAGTACAAGTGATGGCTAGAAAGAGACCGGGAAGCAACCAGCTAGAGAGCGACAACGTTCATGAACATGCATTAAAATTAACCAACACTAGTGCAAGCATGAGTAGGATATAATTCACCATGAACATAAATATCGTGGAGGCTATGTTGATTTTGTTTCAACTACATGCGTGAACATGTGCCAAGTCAAGCCACTCGAATCGTTCAAAGGAATGTACCACCCTATCATACCACATCACAACCATTTTAATAGCATGTTGGCATGCAAGGTAAACTATTATAAACTCCTAGCTAATTAAGCATGGCATGAGCAACTATATTCTCTAATTGTCATTGCAAACATGTTTCATGCATAATAGGATGAATCGGGAACGATGAACTAATCATATTTACAAAAACAAGATAGGTCGAGTTCATACCAGCTTTTCTCATCTCAATCAGTTCATCATATATCGTCATTATTGCCTTTCACTTGCACGACCAAATGGTGTGGATAATAATAATAATGCACGTGCATTGGACTAAGTTGGAATCTGCAAGCATTTAATACACAGGAGAAGACAATGTAATATGGGCTCTCTGTTAGATCAACAATAATGCATATGAGAGCCACTCAACATTTTCATCATGGTCTTTTCCTCTTGACCCCCAAAGAAAAGAAACAAAACTATTTACACGGGAAAGCTCCCAACAAGCAAAAGAAGAACGAGAAATCTTTTTGGGTTTTATTTTAATTACTACTACTACAGGCATGGAAAGTAAACTAGCTAAAAGCTACAACTATTTTTTTTTCTTAAGGTTTTTCGAACACACAAGAAGAATGATGGAAAAGGAAATAAACTAGCAAGGATATTACAATGAAAAAGTATGAGCACCGACAACTGGCATGAGTGTGTGAACATGAATGTAATGTCGGTGAGAAATACGTACTCCCCCAAGCTTAGGCTTTTGGCCTAAGTTGGTCTATGGCCATGGCTCAAAGCTGCCCTCTCTGGTGTACAGAGGAGTGTCCTCTAGGTGCCACTGGTTGGCAATCTCCTCCGGATCCCACTGATAAATAGATTGTCGATGAGGGTCAAGGGGTGGCTCCGGCTCAGGCTCTGGAGCTGGTGTCCGTCTCCAGTATGCATGAATGGCCTTCGGCAAAATGAGGTACGTGCCTGAAAATATGTTAAACAAAGGGGGCGCAGGCAAGGTAATAATCTCATAGTAGTTTTTATCAAATATCAATCTATACTTAAGCACCTTCTTCTTATCCTTAACCATAAAATCATGTGCTACCATACTCTTATAATCTAGAAAATAGGAGGCAACAACTTTTCCTCTTTCTCATAATGCCTAATAGGTATCCTGAAGTGTGCAGAAAGGCGTGAAGCAAAGATGCCTCCAAAGATGGGGCCCTTTGTACGGTTCAGATTTAACCATTTAGCAACAATAGCGCCTAGACTAAAAGTGGTATCACGAAACAAAGCATGGCGTGAAATACCAACATCAGGGGCACTAAGATTTCCAGTGTTCCCGCGACCAATTAAGCATCTACTAGCAAATATTGCAAAATAACGCAGAACAGGAAAATGTATGCTAGTAATTCTTGCATCGGAAACTTTCCTCGTTTCCCCTACAGCAATTGTATCAATAAACCCCTCCACATCATTACGATGTGGTTCCTATATGCTGCCCTCAAAGGGTATCTTACAAACCCGACAAAAATCATAAAGTGACATCTCCTTAACCTCATCATATAAATGAAATTCCACTGAAGGTGGTGATTTCTTAGCATGAAAGTAAAAATGTTGCATGAAAATATTAATGAGGAGGAGAGACTGTTCACGCTGGTCATGGAGGAAGTCGATGATGCCTGCATTCTCAGCCAAATAATAAAAGTCATCATAAATCCTTGCTGCTCTCAAGAACTCATCACAAGGCCATTCACATGGCCGAACCTCTGCAGTGCGAGGGAGATTATATTTGGGCTTCTTATTTTCTTCACTTTGCTTATCCTTCGAGCTTCGGCTCGAAGAGCCCCTCAACAATCTCTTCATCATTTCTTCTGATTTTTTTTTGAAAATTTTAGTGACTCAAAATAAAAGTGAACTAAACTCAATAAGATTGTTAGCAACTACTCCCACAAGTGCCTAGAGGCCATATCATGCATTAAAACTACTTTTGACCACATAAATTTGACATGCAAGCTCAAGAACATGGTCACCTGCGCAGCAAAAAAATGCAATAAATAAAGCACTAGAACAAAAACTAATAGGACCATTGGAGGAGTCACATACCGAAGAACAATCCCTCAAAGCAGTTTTGTGAATAGAGCTTTGAGCAAGGAGATCGAAAATGGCAGCAAGATGAGCTAGAACTCGGGTTTGAGCTGGTGGATGATTTTTTCTGGAGGAAGACGAAGTGTGTGGGTGCAAGAATAAGTGGAGGGGGCCCACGTGGGGTCCACGAGGCAGGGGGGCGCACCCTGGACCCTCATGGCCAGGTGGTGGGTCCCCTTGGTGTGTTCTTAGTGCCAAATATTCTAGAAAAAATCATATTAAATTTTCAGGACATTTGGAGAACTTTTATTTTTGGGTTTTTTTTGCAAGGATAATTCAGAAAATAGACAGACAATACTATTTTTGCTCTATTTAATCTAAATAACAGAAAGTAAAAGGAGGGTACAGAGAGTTGTGCTTTCTAACTTCATCCATCTCATGCTCGTCAAAAGGAATCCACTAACAAGGTTGATCAAGTCTTGTTAACAAACTCTTTCTGAATCACATGAAATCGGAGAATTTTCTAATAACACCAGGTTACCTCAACAGGGATATGCATGTCCCCAACAATAAGAATATCATATTTCTTCTTGACAGTAGGAAGAGGAAATTCAAAACCTCCAATAATAATCGTTGAAGTTTTTCCAATAGAATTAATACTATGGACTTGAGGTTGTTTCCTCGGAAAGTGTACCGTATGCTCATTACCATTAACATGAAAAGTGACATTGCCTTTGTTGCAATCAATAACAGCCCCTGGAGTATTCAAGGAGGGTCTACCAATAATAATAGACATACTATCATCCTCGGGAATATCAAGAATAATGAAGTCTGTTAAAATAGTAACGTTTGCAACCACAACAGGCACATCCTCAGAAATACCGACAAGTATAACAGTTGATTTATCAGCCATTTGCAAAGACATTTTAGTAGGTATCAACTTATTCGAATCAAGTCTACGATATAAAGAGAGAGGCATAACACTAACACCGGCTCCAAGATCACATAAATCAGTTTTAACATAGTTCCTCTTAATGGAGCATGGTATAGTTGGTACTCCTTGATCTCCAAGTTTCTTTGGTATTCCACCCTTAGAAGTATAATTAGCAAGCATGGTGGAAATTTCAGCTCCCGATATCTTTCTTTTATTTGTAACAATATCTTTAATGTACTTAGCATAAGGACTCATTTTAAGCATATCAGTCAAATGCATACGCAAAAAGATAGGTCTAATCATTTCAGCAAAGCACTCAAAATCCTCATCATCCTTTTTCTTGGATGGTATAGAAGGAAAAGGCATGGGTTTCTGAACCCATGGTTCTCTTTCTTTACCGTGCTTCCTAGCAACAAAGTCTCTCTTATCATAACGTTGATTTTTGATTGTGGGTTATCAAGATCAACAACAGGTTCAATCTCTACATCATTGTTATTGCTAGGTTGAGCATCAACATGAACATCATCATTAACATTATCACTAGGTTCATGTTCATTACCAGATTGTGTTTTATCATTAGAAATAGAAATATCATTGGGATTCTCAGGTGTGTCAACAACAGGTTCACTAGAAGCATGCAAAGTCCCACCATTTTTCCTTTTCTTCTTAGAAGAACTAGGTGCATCAACATTAGTTCTCTGATAATCTTGCTCAATTCTCTTAGGATGACCCTCAGGATACAAAGGTTCCTGAGTCATTTTACCCCCTCTAGTCACAACTCTAATAGCATTTTCATTTTTCTTATTATCTAATTCATTGAGCAAATCATTCTGAGCTTTAAGTACTTGTTCTAATTGAGTGGTAACCATAGAAGCATGTTTACTAATAAGCTTAAGTTCACCTTTAACTCTAGACATATAATCACTCAAGTGTTCAATCATATAATCATTACATTTCAATTGTCTACCAACATAAGCATTGAAGTTTTCTTGTTTAACAATAAAATTATAAAACTCATCCAAGCATTGGCTAGCAGACTTATTACGAGGAATATCACCTTCATCAAATCTATAGAGAGAATTTACCTTTACTATCTATGTCAAGTTATCAAGACCATGTATTTCTTCAATAGGTGGTAAATTCTTAACATCTTCAACTTTAATACCCTTTTCTTTCATATATTTCTTTACCTCTTTCATATCTTCAGGACTAAGAAATAGAATACCCCTTTTCTTTGGATTGGCTTAGGAGTTGGTTCAGGAAGTGTCCAATCATTATCATTACTCAACATATTATTCAATAGCAATTCAGCTTGGTCAACAGTTCTTTCCCTGAAAACACAACCAGCACAACTGTCCAGGTGGTCTCTGGAAGCATCAGTTAGTCCATTATAAAAGATATCAAGTATTTCATTTTTCTTGAGAGGATGATCAGGCAAAGCATTAAGTAATCGGAGAAGCCTCCCCCAAGATTGTGGGAGACTCTCTGATACGTCTCCAACATATCTATAATTTTTGATTGCTCCATGCCATATTATCTACTGTTTTGGACATTATTGGGCTTTATTATCCACTTTTATATTATTTTTGGGACTAACCTATTAACCGGAGGCCCAACCCAAAATTGCTGTTTTTTGCCTGTTTTTGGGTTTCGAAGAAAACGAATATCAAATGGAGTCCAAACGAAATGAAACCTTCGGGAACATGATTTTTTCAATGAACAAGACCCAGGAGACTTGGACCCTACGTCAAGACACAAAAGAGGAGGCCACAAGGTAGGGGGCACGCCTACCCCCCTAGGCGCGCCCTCCACCCTCATGGGCCCCGTATTGCTCCATCGATGTAGTCCTTCCTCCTATATATACCTACGTACCCCCAAACGATCAGATACGGAGCCAAAACCCTAATTCCACTGCCGTAACTTTCTGTATCCACGAGATCCCATCTTGGGGCCTGTTCCGGAGCTCCGCCGGAGGGGGCATCAATCACGGAGGGCTTCTACATCAACACCTTAGCCCCTCCGATGAAGTGTGAGTAGTTCACCTCAGACCTACGGGTCCATAGTTATTAGCTAGATGGCTTCTTCTCTCTTTTTGGATCTCAATACAATGTTCTCCCCCTCTCTTTTGGAGAACTATTCGATGTAATCTTATTTTTGCGGTGTGTTTGTTGAGATCGATGAATTGTGAGTTTATGATCAAGTCTATCTATGAACAATATTTGAATCTTCTCCGAATTCTTTTATGTATGATTGGTTATCTTTGCAAGTCTCTTCGAATTATCAGTTTGGTTTGGCCTACTAGATTGATCTTTCTTGTAATGGGAGAAGTGCTTAGCTTTGGGTTCAATCTTGCGATGTCCTTTCCCAGTGACAGTAGGGGCAGCAAGGCACGTATTGTATTGTTGCCATCGAGGATAACAAGATGGGGTTTTCATCATATTGCATGAGTTTATCCCTCTACATCATGTCATCTTGCTTAAGGCGTTACTCTGTTTTTAACTTAATACTCTAGATGCATGCTGGATAGCGGTCGATGAGTGGAGTAATAGTAGTAGATGCAGGCAGGAGTCGGTCTACTTGTCTCGGACGCGATGCCTATATACATGATCATGCCTAGATATTCTCATAACTATGCTCAATTCTGTCAATTGCTCAACAGTAATTTGTTCACCCACCGTAGAATACTTATGCTCTTGAGAGAAGCCACTAGTGAAACCTATGGCCCCCGGGTCTATCTTCATCATATTAATCTCCTACTACTTAGTTATTTCCTTTGCTTTCTACTTTGCTTTTATTTTACTTTGCATCTTTATCATAAAAATACCAAAAATATTATCTTATCATATCTATCAGATCTCACTCTCGTGAGTGGCCGTGTAGGGATTGACAAACCCCTTATCACGTTGGTTGCGAGGATTTATTTGTTTTGTGCAGGTACGAGGGACTGGCGCGTAGCCTCCTACTGGATTGATACCTTGGTTCTCAAAAACCGAGGGAAATACTTACGCTACTTTGCTGCATTATCCTTTCCTCTTCGGGGAAAACCAATGCAGTGCTCAAGAGGTAGCACTCTCTTCTTCAATTTGCAGAAAATTATATATTTCCCTTAAGGCATCTTGTTTCTTATGAGTGGGGAAATATTTAGCAGAGAAGTAATAAATCATATCCTGGGGACTACGCACACAACCAGGATCAAGAGAATTAAACCATGTTTTAGCATCACCCTTTAATGAGAACAGTAACAATTAAGGATAAAGTAATATCGAGTTTTCTCATAATTAGTGAATAGGGTGGCTATATCATTTAATTTAGTAAGATGTGCCACAACAGTTTCAGATTCATAGCTATAAAATGAATTCAAGGATTTCCTTCCCTAGCAGTCTTTCTCCCCCTGAATCTTGTATTGGATAATGGTAGAACATAGGGAAACAAAATCGGAGCAAAACAGATCATGAACATAAATATAACATAGACATGTCTTTCCCCTCTTAATGACATGTGACTTCTCTCCTCTTGAACACCAAGCATCTGGGGCCTTCTCTCTCCCTTTTTCGCTCTCTCCCCCTCTGAAGAGAATAAGCTTTGATGTGATCTCTCTCCCCCTTTGACATCAATTTCCAAGAAGGGGTCTTCTGGAGTGTGAGCAAAAGGTTTGGTCCTTGAGTCATAGAGAAAAGCAGCATATAGATTGTGATGCTGGTAGAGGACAAGAATCATCGAGTGGAGCTGGAATAAAAGTGGAGCAACAAGTGGCAAATTGTCTTCTTTGCAGTGAAATCGGTGATGCCGAGTTGTAGTCTTCGGTGGTGCCGAATTGGTTTGGTGTGACCGAAAGCAACAGATCGGTATGACTGAGTTCAACACAGAGAAAACACTTGTCACCTCAGCTCACTAGGCAAATAAGATCTCTCAAGGATTTGCAAGGAATTGACTGAAAGATTTGCAATGAATTGGATGCAGAAAATGCAAAACTAAACAAATAAAAGAAAATCTAGATGAAGTTTTTTTTGAAAAAGGAAAGGGAATAATTATGCAAAGGACAAATGCAAAAACTCAAGGAAACACTAGATAACTTCATCTAGAATTGGGCGGTGACAAAGTCACCTATGTTAGAGTATATTGACTAAGGAGTCAAGTGAGAATACTTGATCATAAGTCATACTCATCGTTTAAGCTCAAAATGGGGTTACCATTTTTCGTTTAGGCATTTGATGTATTCACATCTTGTTGACTTGCTTTGACCTATGACTTGAGGTAAAGCTTCTCTGAGATGGAATGACATACCTTGGGTGGTGGTGGTGTTGATCTTGATCATGTAGTTAAACTTGCGTGAGGTGCTCAAGGTTGATGTAGCGCATGAATGGTTGCGAGCACCACTTGGAGTTGAGTTCATCTACCTACATGGGTTAGTCTTGCAAGGAAGAGCACTTGTGTATCCAAAATGACAATCATGAAATTTGATACCAAATGAAATTTGATATATAGAATTTGTCAAAGGATATGTTGAGGGGTTTCATGCTTCCTTGTCTTCAACCACCATTGTGTAGAGACTTGGTGATGTAGAGATTGTTCAAGATGTGACTGAGTTGCAATCTCATGGATTTAGATTCATCCAAGTACCTACAGGGGTTAGATAGCATGCAAGGGTGCAAGAATATCCAAGACATATGATCATCATCATAAGAGAAGTATCAAGGATTAGTCATAGGCTCATGCCTTGCATGTATCCAAATGGAGTTCCTACTCCAAGTTTGAAGCATCAATGATGTTCAATTCACCTATCAAACGGCAAAAGACTTTATCATCAAGCGGTTTGGTGAATATATCCGCCAATTGCTTATCGGTATGAACATGCTTAAGATCAATGTCCCCTTTAGCAACATGATCTCGAATGAAATGATGACAAACTTCAATATGCTTAGTTCAAGAATGTTGCACGAGATTATGAGCAATCTTAATAGCACTCTCATTGTCACCAAGCAATGGAACATGTTTCACATTGATCCCATAATCTCTAAGAGTTTGGGTCATCCAAAGTAATTGAGCACAACATGAATCGACGACAATGTATTCCGCTTCGGCGGTGGATAAGGATACCGAGTTTTGTTTCTTGGAGGACCAAGATACAAGAGATCTACCAAGAAATTGACAAGTACCCGAAGTGGACTTTCTATCAACCTTGTCTCCGGCATAGTATGAGTCGGAATAGCCAACAAGATCAAAAGAGGACCTCTTAGGATACCAAATGCCAAAATTTGGTGTATGTATTAAGTATCTCACTATCCTTTTCACAGCCTTAAGATGACATTCTTTGGGGGCCGCTTGATATCGTGCACACATGCACACACTTAGCATAATATCGGGACAGGAGGCACATAGATATAATAACAAACCAATCATAGAGCGATAAACCTTTTGGTCAACCGATTTGCTGTCCTTGGTCAAATCAAGATGTCCACTAGTTGGCATGGGAGTTTTCATACCTTTGCTTTCTTGCATGTTGAACTTCTTGAATAAGTCCTTGGTGTACTTTGTTTGAGAAACAAAGGTGCCTTCCTTAGTTTGCTTGATCTGCAAACCAAGAAAGAACTTGAGTTCACTCATCATAGACATCTCAAACTTCTCCGACATTAGCTTCCCAAACTTTTCACTAAAATGAGGGTTAGTCGAACCAAATATTATATCATCAACATAAATTTGGCACACAAATAATTCACCATTAACCCTTTTAGTAAAAAGAGTAGAATCTATTTTTCCAATCTCAAAGCCTTTTTCAATAAGAAACTTGGTCAAGCATTTATACCACGCTCTAGGAGCTTGTTTAAGACCATAAAGAGCTTTGTGAAGTTTGTAAATGTGACCGGGTTTGTTAGGATTGACAAAGCCAGGAGGTTGTTTAACATAAACTTCCTCCTCAATTTCACCATTTAGAAACGCACTTTTAATGTTCATTTGGTATAAAGTGATATCATGGTGATTAGCATAGGCAAGTAAGATGCGGATGGACTCAAGCCTAACAACGGGGGCATATGTCTCATCGTAGTCCATACCTTCGACTTGAGTGTAGCCTTGGGCGACGAGATGAGCTTTGTTGCGGACGACTTGACCATCTTTGTCTTGCTTGTTGCAAAACACCCATTTGGTACCAATGATGTTGTGGTTGTTGTCAGGCTTCTCGACCAATGTCCACACTTGATTTCTCTCAAAGTTGTGTAGCTCTTCATGCATGGCGTTTATCCAATCCGGATCTTCCAATGCTTCTTCAACCTTCATAGGTTCAATGCTAGAGATGAATGAATAATGTTCACAAAAGTTAGCCAAACGAGTTTTAGAGTGAGTGATTCTCCCGGTTTGAATATCATTGAAGGTTTGTTCGACGGGATGGTCTCTTGAGACTCTTGCTCGAACTCGTGAAAGCTTTTGCTTGGGTCGGGGTGGAACATCTTCTTCATCATCTTGTCCTTCTTCTTAGCCTTCTTCATTATTGGAGTTGTTGTTCTCTTGTCTTGGTGGAGAAGGAGGTTGATGAGGTTCATCTTGGTGTACTTCCTCGTTTTCTTCATCTTGGTGCGCCCCACTTGTGGATGCTTCCGTATCAACTCTTGGTTCACCTTGTCGTGAGGTAGAAGCTTCCACTTGGACGGACGAGGTACTCTCCTTTACCTCCGTTGGATGAATCTTGCCAATAGACAAGTCTTGGATTGCTTCCGAAGGATCCTTATCTCCTACATCAATTGGCAATTTCTCTACTTGCGAGCCATTAGATTCATCAAACTTCACATCTACCGTCTCTTCAAACTTTCGGCTGAAAGTGTTGTAGACACGATAAGTGTGAGAGTTTGAACCATAACCAAGTAGGAAACCTTCATGAGTTTAGGAGCAAATTTAGAACAACGATGCTTATCAAGAATGTAGCACTTTGAGCCGAATACTCGAAAGTATCCAACTTGGGGTTTGTTACTGGTGAGAAGCTCGTATGCCGTTGCTACCTCTTGAGCATGCGTTGGTTTTTCCTTGAAGAGGAAAGGGTGATGCAGCAAAGCATCGTAAGTATTTCCCTCAGTTTTTGAGAACCAAGGTATCAATCCAGTAGGAGACCACGCGCGAGTCACCTTGTACCTACACAAACAAACAAGAACCTCGCAACCAACGCGATAAAGGGGTTGTCAATCCCTTCACGGTCACTTGCAAGAGTGAGATCTGATAGATATAATAATAATAAGATAAATACTTTTGGTATTTTTATGATATAGATTGAAAGTAAAGATTGCAAAATAAAATAGATTGGAAACTTGTATAATGGAAAATAGACCTGGGGGCCATAGGTTTCAGTAGTGGCTTCTCTCAAGATAGCATAAGTATTACGGTGGGTGAACAAATTACTGTCGAGCAATTGATAGAAAATAAAATAATTATGAGAATATGTAGGTATGATCATGTATATAGGCATCACGTCCGTGACAAGTAGACCGACTCCTGCCTGCATCTACTACTATTACTCCACACATCGACCGCTACTCAGCATGCATCTAGAGTATTAAGTTCAAAAGAATGGAGTAACACCTTAAGCAAGATGACATGATGTAGAGGGATAAACTCATGCAATATGATATAAACCCCATCTTTTTATCCTCGATGGCAACAATACAATATGTGTCGTTTCCCTTTCTGTCACTGGGATCGAGCACCGCAAGATTGAACCCAAAGCTAAGCACTTCTCCCATTGCAAGAAAGATCAATCTAGTAGGCCAAACCAAACTGATAATTCAAAGAGACTTGCAAAGATAACCAATCATACATAAAAGAATTCAGAGAAGATTCAAATATTATTCATAGATAAACTTGATCATAAACCCACAATTCATCGGATCTCGACAAACACACCGCAAGAGAAGATTACATCGAATAGATCTCCAAGAGAATCGAGGATAACTTTGTATTGAGATCCAAAGAGAGAGAAGAAGTCATCTAGCTAATAACTATGGACACGAAGGTCTGAAGTAAACTACTCACACATCATCGGAGGGGCCATGGAGTTGATGTAGAGGCCCTCCGTGATCAATGCCCCCTCTGGCGGAGCTCCGGAAAAGGCCCCAAGATGGGATCTCTTGGGTACAGAAGGTTGCGGCGGTGGAAATAGGGTTTCGTGGTGCTCCTGGATGTTTTCGGGGTATATGAATATATATATATATATATATATATATATATATATATATAGGAGGAAGAAGTAGGTCAGTGGAGCAACGAGGGCCCCACGAGGGTGGAGGGAGCGCCCCCTGCCTCGTGGCCTCCTCGATTGTTTCTTAACGTCCACTCCAAGTCCCCTGCATCACGTTTGTTCCAAAATCACGCTCCCGAAGGTTTCATTCCGTTTGGACTCCGTTTGATATTCCTTTTCCACGGAACACCAAAATAGGCAAAAACAACAATTTGGGCTGGGCCTGCGGTTAATAGGTTAGTCCCAAAAATAATATAAAAGTGTAAAATAAAGCCCATTAACATCGAAAACAAATAATATAATAGCATGGAACAATCAAAAATTATAGATACGTTGGAGACGTATCAGCCGTCTTGCCGAGTAGCTTGTGAAGATACAAGCGATTTGTTGCATGACAAGCTGTCTCAACTGCTTCCGCCCAAAAGTGTTTTGGAGTCTTGTACTCATCAAGCATCGTTCTCGCCATCTCAATAAGATTTCAGTTCTTCCTCTCAACAACTCCATTTTGTTGAGGCATGTATGTAGCCGAGAACTCATGTGAAATCCCTTCTTCGTCGAGAAAGGTATCCACATTTGCGTTCTTGAACTCCATTCCGTTGTCACTGCGAACCGTCTTGATCTTCACTTCAAATTGATTTTGTGCCTTCCTAGCGAAGTTCTTGTAGATCTTTTGGACCTGTGATTTATCATCAAGAAAGAACACCCACGTAAATCTTGAAAAATCATCAACTATAACTAGACCAAATGAGTTACCACCGAGACTCTTGTAGGCATTGGGACCAAAGAGATCCATATGAAGTAGCTCGAGCGGTCTTCTCGTGGTCATAATGTTCTTCACGGGGTGACTTCCTCCAACTTTTTTTCCTGCTTGACAAGCACTACAAAGTCTATCCTTGTCAAATATAACATCTTTTACTCCAAGGATATGATCACCTTTAATAAGCTTATCAAGATTTCGCATGCCCACATGACCTAACCTTCTATGCCACAACCAACCTTTCGAGGATTTAGCAATTAGGCAAGTTCTAGGTTGAGCCTTTTTAGTGAAATCAACAATGTAAAGATCACCTCTACGTGTACCGGTAAAGACCATTTTATGATTATCTCTATGAAACACTTGGCAATCTACTTCAGTAAATAGGACATTGAAATCAAAGTCATCAAGTCTAGATACGGAAAGTAAATTGTAGCCAAGAGATTCAACGAGCATAACATTTTGTATGGAGCTATCATGTGAGATGGACACCTTACCAAGGCCAACTACCTTGCCCTTTGAGTTATCACCAAAAGTGACATACTTTCGAGGGCCGTCGTTTTCAGCAAGCTCATGAAACATATCTTTGTCTCCGGTCATATGGTCGGTACACCCACTATCTAGAACCCATTCCTTTCCTCCAACCATGTAGCCGCAAAGATTAGCCATAAGACCAAAGTGTCTCATTGCATCATCAAGATCGTAGTCACTATCATCATCCTCATCATAGTGTCCATGTTCAATATCGTCATGTGGTGGATAAATTCCTAGAGGGAGTGATTCATTAGAAGTATGACCATAACAATGTTCATCTCTATGAATTCTAATGACTTCGGAAATGATATTGCTAATGATTCCAACATCTCCTTTGGCACTCGTAAGATTAGTAAGCTCAAATAAACAATCACCAAATTTGGGATCATTGGAACTCATCTTACTCAAGGCAATAGACTTATGAAGAATCTCATCTAATTTTTTCAAGGAATAGTTTGGAAATCGTTCCTCAAGGAATCTCCATATGGTGTAGGCACAATCAAGAGCAGGCAAGCTAGCAAGCAAGTTTCTAGGCAAAACTCTAGTGATTAAATTGACAGTTCTAAGATTACGGATCATGTCAATAGACTCATCAAGGGTAGGATGCAAAGGATCAACATGAGGTGCACAAGGGTTAGTAATGTACTTGTTTAAATGATATTCATTGAAAATCTCAAGCATCTCATTTTCCACTCATGAAAGTATTCTCCATCCATTATAGGCACTCTATGGCTAAGACTCCCCAACGTAGAATCATCCATCTTCCTCCAAAGATGTTTAAACCAAAGCAATGGAGACCAATGCTCTGATACCAATTGAAAGGATCGAGAAGAGGTGTCTAGAGGGGGTGAATAGACTCTTAGTAAGAAAAGTTGCAGTTTTTAATTTCTTTAAGTTGAAGTGGAGTTTTAGCACAAGTTTAAACATTCACAATACATATCAAGCAAGCATGACATGAGTATATGAGCAGCAGAAAGTAAATCATGCAAGTTGAAAGAATGTGAAGGGATGGGATTTGAGTGTGCAAACGCAATTGGAGACACGGAGATTTTTGGCGTGGTTCCGATAGGTGGTGCTATCGTACATCCACGTTGATGGAGACTTCAACCCACGAGGGGTAATGGTTGCGCGAGTCCACGGAGGGCTCCACCCACGAAGGGTCCATGAAGAAGCAACCTTGTCTATCCCACCATGGCCATCGCCCATGAAGTACTTGCCTCACTAGGGTAGATCTTCACAAAGTAGGCGATCTCCTTGCCCTTACAAACTCCTTGGTTCAACTCCACAATCGTGACGGAGGCTCCCAAGTGACACCTAACCAATATAGGAGACACCACTCTCCAAAAGGTAATAGATTGTGTGTTGATGATGAACTCCTTGCTCTTGTGCTTCAAATGATAGTCTCCCCAACACTCAGCTCTCTCTCATAGGATTGGATTTGGTGGAAAGAGGATTTGAGTGGAAAGCAACTTGGGGAAGGCTAGAGATCAAGATTTATGTGGTTGGAATGGAATATCTTGACCTCAACACAAGTGTAGGTGGTTCTCTCTCAGAAAATGTATGTTGGAAGTGTAGGCATGTTCTGATGGCTCTCTCCATGAATGAAGAGTGGGTGGAGGGGTATATATAGCCTCCACACAAAATCTAACCGTTACACACAAATCACCAAACTCGGTGGGACCGAATCAGACAACTCGGTCGGACCGATTTAGTTCATAATGTGACCATTAGACATTTCGGCAGGACCGATGTGCTGGGGTTAGGGTAATACCTCGTCTCGGTTTGACCGATTACACAAACTCGATGAGACCGATTTTGGTAATAGGCAAAACAGAGAGTTGGTCAAGCAAACTCGGTGGGACCGATTGCATATCTCGGTGGGACCGAAATTATTGCAATAGGTAACAGAGAGTTTGCAAGCCCATCTCGGTGAGACCGAGATCCCATGGTGATACCGAATTGACTAGGGTTTCTGGCAGTGGCTATGTCAAGTGAACTCGGTGGCGCCGGGTAGGAAAAATTCGGTGGGGCCGAGTTTGACTTTTGGTTTGGGACATATGTGGATATGGGAAAGTGGTTGAGGGCTTTGGAGCATATCACTAAGCACTTTGGGCAAGTAAGCCATTAAGCAACACCTCATCCCCTTTTAATAGTATTGGCTTTCCTATGGACTCAATGTGATCTTGGATCACTAAAAGCAAAATGTAGAGTCTTGAGCTTTAGAGCTTGAGCCAATCTTTTGTCCTTAGCATCTTGAAAGGGTTCCATATCCTCTTGTCCACGCCACTCAATATGTTGAACTTGTCTAAAATATACTAGATGAAAACATTAGTCCAATAAGAGATATGTTGGCGTTAATTACCAAAACCACCCAGGGAGCACTTGTGCTTTCAACCCCGCTCCGGCCTCCTCCCCGCGCTGACTCCGCCCGCCCGGGACGGCTCCGGGTCGCCTGCGCCGTTGGCTGGCTCGGCCTCCCTGCATGCTGCTCCCGTCCGCCGGGTCCGCCCTCCCGCACACCGACTGCTCCTCTGGCCGCTACACCACCCTGGCCCTGGCTCCTTTCTTGTCGCCGCCGACCTGGTCCGCGACAGTTCGCTCCCGGGCCGGCCGCGTGTCTGGGTCGGCCCGGTGTCTCGCTCCTGGGCCGCGTCGCTCCAGCCGGCTCGGCTCCGCACGCTCGCCGGCCACCTCCGCCAGCCGCCTCGCGGCATGGTGGCTGGAGCCCCGCCTCGGCCTCCCCCTGGCCCTCCCCGCCGTCCAGGTGGTGCTTTGCGGCCCCGCCTCCACTCCCTCACCGCCTCGACCATGTAGGCCCTCCGTTGGCTGGGCGTGACAACTGGCTGCTGCCTGTCCCGGCGGCCGGTTCGCCCCATGTGCTCCAGTGCCAGGTGGAAAAGAAAAGAAGCAGAGTCTGGCTCCAAAAAAAGAGAGTGAGACAAAATAAAAAAGAAGGATTCCAGACGCCTCCGTCCACCCGCGACGCCGCTCCGCCGATGGTCCCATCCACCTTGACGCATGGCCGGCTGTGCCAAGCCGGCTCGGCTGCATCCCGCCCCGCCGCCTGGACGGCCGGGCCTGATAACCCACAAATTTAGGGGATCACAACAGTTTTTGAGGGTAGAGTATTCATCCCAAATTTATTGATTCGACACAAGGGGAGCCAAAGAATATTCTCAAGTATTAGCAGCTGAGTTGTCAATTCAACCACACCTAGAAACTTAATATCTGCAGCAAAGTGTTTAGTAGCAAAGTAATATGATAGTGGTGATAACGGTAGCAAAAGGTAACAGAAGTAAAGGCAATGTTTTTGGTATTTTGTAGTGATGATAGCAATAGCAATGGAAAAGTAAATAAGCGAAGAACAATATATGAAAGCTCACAGGCAATGGATCGGTGATGGAGAATTATGCCGGATGCGGTTCATCATGTAATAGTCATAACCTAGGGTGACACAGAACTAGCTCCAGTTCATTGATATAATGTAGGCATGTATTCCGAACATAGTCATATGTGCTTATGGAAAAGAACTTGCATGACATCTTTTGTCCTACCCTTCCGTGGCAGCGGGGTCCTTACGGAAACTAAGGGATATTAAGGCCTCCTTTTAATAGAGAACCGGAACAAAGCATTAACACATAGTGACTACATGAACTCCTCAAACTACGGTCATCACCGGTAAGTATCCCGATTATTGTCACTTCGGGGTTAACGGATCATAACACATAATAGGTGACTATAGACTTGCAAGATAGGATCAAGAACACTCATATATTGATGAAAACATAATAGGTTCAGATTTGAAATCATGGCACTCGGGCCCTAGTGACAAGCATTAAGCATAGCAAAGTCATATCAACATCAATCTCAGAACATAGTGGACACTAGGGATCAAACCCTAACAAAACTAACTCGATTACATGATAGATCCCATCCAACCCATCACCGTCCAGCAAGCCTACGATGGAATTACTCACGCACGGTGGTGAGCATCATGAAATTGGTGATGGAGGATGGTTGATGATGACGATGACGACGGATTCCCCTCTCCGGAGCCCTAAACGGACTCCAGTGCAGCCCTCCCGAGAGGTCTTAGGGCTTGACGGCAGCTCCGTATCGTAAAACGTGATGATTTCTTCTCTCTGATTTTTCTCTCCCCGAAACTCAATATATGGAGGTGGAGTTGGAGTCGGAGAGGCAACAGGGGGCCCACGAGGTAGGGGGGGGGGGCACACCCCCCACCCTCGTGCCAAGGTGGTGGCCCCCTAGCCTTCATCTTTGGCAGGTATTTTTCTTATTTTCTGAAAAGTGTCTCCGTGAAGTTTCAGGTCATTCCGAGAACGTTTGCTCCTGCACATAAATAACACCATGGTAATTCTGCTGAAAACATCGTCAGTCCGGGTTAGTTCCATTCAAATCATGCAAGTTAGAGTCCAAAACAAGAGCAAAAGTGTTTGGAAAAGTAGATACGTTGGAGACGTATCAACTCCCCCAAGCTTAAACCTTTGCTTGTCCTCAAGCAATTCAGTTGAAAAACTGAAAGTGATAAAGAAAAACTTTTACAAACTCTGTTTGCTCTTGTTGTTGTAAATATGTAAAGCCAGCATTCAAGTTTTCAGCAAAGATTATAACTAACCACATTTGCAATAACACATAGGTCTCAAGTTTACTCATATCAATAGCATAATCAACTAACTAGCCATAATAATAAAAGTCAGATGACAACACTTTCTCAAAACAATCATAATATGATATAACAGGATGGTATCTCGCTAGCCCTTTGTAAGACCGCAAAACATAAATGCAGAGCACCTTTAAAGACCAAGGACTGACTAGACATTGTAATTCATGGTAAAAGAGATCCAGTCAAGTCATACTCAATGTAAACTAATAGTAATGAATGCAAATGACAGTGGTGCTCTCCAACTGGTGCTTTTTAATAAGAGGATGATGCCTCAGCATAAAAGTAAATAGATAGGCCCTTCGCAGAGGGAAGCGGGGATTTGTAGAGGTGCCAGAGCTCGGTTTTGAAACGGAGGTGAATGATGTTTTGAGCGGTATACTTTCATTGTCAACATAACAACCAAGAGATGGCAATATCTTCCATGCTACACACATTATAGGCGGTTCCCAAACAGAATGGTAAAGTTTATACTCCCCCTTCCACCAACAAGCATCAATCCATGGCCTGCTCGAAACAATGAGTGCCTCCAACTAACAAGAGTCCCAGGGGGAGTTTTGTTTGCAATTATTTTGATTTAGTTTGCATAAAGCATGGGACTAGACATCCCGGTGACCAGCCATTTATCTCGTGAGTGAGGAGCGGAGTCCACTCCTCTTGAGAATAACCCGCCTAACATGGAAGATAGAGACAACCCTAGTTGATACATGAGCTATTCGAGCATATAAAACGGGATATTTATTTGAAGGTTTAGAGTTTGGCACATACAAATTTACTTGGAACGGCAGGTAGATACCGTATATAGGTAGGTATAGTGGACTCATGTGGAATAACTTTGGGGTTTAAGGAGTTTGGATGCACAAGAAGTATTCCCGCTTAGTACAGGTGAAGGCTAGCAAAAGACTGGGAAGCGACCAGCTAGAGAGTGACAATAGTCATGAACATGCATTAAAATTAATCAACACGGAATGCAAGCATGAGTAGGATATAATCCACCATGAACATAAATATCGTGAAGGCTATGTTGATTTTGTTTCAACTACATGCGTGAACATGTGCCAAGTCAAGTCACTTAAATCATTCAGAGGAGGATACCACCTATCATACCACATCATAACCATTTTAATAGCATGTTGGCATGCAAGGTAAACCATTATAACTCATAGCTAATCAAGCATGGCACAAGAAACTATGATCTCTAGTTGTCATTGCAAACATGTTTATTCATAATAGGCTGAATCAGGAACGATGAACTAATCATATTTACAAAAACAAAAGAGGTCGAGTTCATACCAGCTTTTCTCATCTCAGCTAGTCCATCATATATCATCATAATTGCCCTTCACTTGCACGACCGAACGATGTGAATAATAATAATAGTGCATGTGCATTGGACTAAGCTGGAATCTGTAGGCATTCAATAAACAGGAGAAGACAAGGCAATATGGGCTCTTTTGTCAGATCAACAATAATGCATATAAGAGCCACTTCAACAATTTAATCATGGTCTTCTCCTATCGACCCCCAAAGAAAAGAAAAGAAACAAAACTATGTACAAGGGAAAGCTCCCAACAAGCAAAAGAAGAACATGAAATCTTTTTGGGTTTTCTTTTTAATTACTACTACAAACATGAAAGTAAACTAATTAAAAGCTACAACTAATTTTTTTGGTTTGTCTTAAGGTTTATTAAACACACAAGAAGAAAGCATAGAAAGGAAAAGTAAACTAGCATGGATGATACAATGAAAAAGTATGAGCACCGACATCTAGCAATGAGTGTGTGAACATAAATGTAATGTCGGTGGGAAATACGTACTCCCCCAAGCTTAGGCTTTCGGCCTAAGTTGGTCTATGGCCACGGCTGGCCTGGCTGATATTCATAATAATAGTTGGGGTCGTACTGTGATGCAGACGAGGAAGGCTCCGATTGCCACTGGCTGACAATCATCTCAGGATCCCACTGGTAATTAGACTGTCGTGAAGGATCAAATTGTGGTTCCGGCTCTGGCTCCTCGGCTGGTGCAGGGTTCTGGTAGGCGTGGATAGCCGTCAACGGAACAAGGTACGTGCCTACAGTCAAATCAAACAAAGAAGGAGCAGGCAAGGTAATAGTCTCAGGATGATGTTTATTAAAGAACAATTGATATTTAAGCTCTCCTTCCCTATTCTTAACAATAAAATCATGTGCTACCATACTTTTATAATCTAAATAAACACGAGGCAGCACCTTTTCTTCCTTCTCATAATGCCTAATAGGTATGTTAAAATGTGCAGCTAGGCGTGTAGCATAGATGCCTCCAAAGATGGGGCCCTTGGTACGGTTCAGACTTAACCGTTTGGCAATAATGCGGCCCAAACTAAAAGAGTTATCACCATATAAACCGTGGTGCAAAATAATAATATCAGGGATACTCAGGTTTCCACAGTTTCTACGACCAATTAAGCAATGACTAGCAAATAATGCAAAGTAGCGTAAAACAGGAAAATGTATGCTAGTGATTCATGCATCGAAAACCTTCCTTGTTTCCCCTACAGTGATAGTATTGATAAATCCCTCCACATCATCACGATGTGGTTCTTCTGTCTTGCCCCCAAAAGGGACTAAACAGATCTGACAAAAATAATAAAGTGACATCTCCTTATGCTCATCATATAAATGAAACTCCACCATGGGTGGTGAGTTCCTAGAATGGAAATGAAAGTTTTGCACAAAGGTATTTGTGAGCAAGAGATACTGATCACATTGGTCGTGGAGGAAAGCGATAAGGCCTGCAGTCTGAGCCAATTCATGAAAATCTTCATAAATCCCGGCTGCTCTTAAGAAATCCTCGGAAGGCCATTCACACGCCCGAACCTCCGCGGTACGAGGCAGATTATACTTAGGCTTTGGTGCCTTTTCCTTCGAGCTTTGTCTCGATGAGCCCCTCAAGAGTCTCCTCATCATTTTCTGAAAAATTCTGAAATTTTTAGTAACTTCAAAATAAAAGTAAACCAAACTCAATAATATTGATAGTAACTACTCCTACAAGTGCCTAGGGCCTATATCATGCATTAAAACTACTTTTAACCATATAAATTTGACATGCAAGCTCAAGAACAGGGTCACCTAAGTAGCAAAAATTTGCAATGAATAAAGCACCAGAACAAAAACTAATTGGACCAATGGAGGAGTCACATACCAAGGAACAATCTCCCCAAGCAGTTTTGTGAGAGGTGCTTTGAGCAAGGAGATCGAAAATGGCAGCAAAACGAGCTTGGACTCGGGTTTGAGATGGATATTCATGTTTGGGGGAGGAAGATGAAGTGTGTGGGTGCAGGAATAAGTGGAGGAGGGCCACCGTGGGCCCACGAGGCAAGGGCGCGCCCTAGAAGGGTGGGCGTGCCCTCCACCCTCGTGGGCAGGTGGTTGGCCCCCCTGGTGTGTTCTCAGTTCCATAAATCCTCAAATATTCTAGAAAAAAATCATATTTAATTTTCAGGGCATTTGGAGAACTTTTATTTTTGAGGTATTTTTATATTGCACGGATAATCAGATAACAGACAGAAAAATATTTATTTTTATTTTATTTAATATAAATAACAGAAAGTAAAAGTGGGGTACAAAGGGTTGTGCCTTCTAGTTTCATCCATCTCATGATCATCAAAAGGAATCAACTAACAAGGTTGATCAAGTCTTGTTAACGAACTCATTCCGAATAACATGGAACCGGAGAAATTTCGAATAACACTATGTTACCTCAACGGGGATATGCACATCCCCAATAATAAGAATATCATATTTCTTCTTGACAGTAGGAAGAAGAAATTCAAAGCCTCCAAATATAATCGATGGAATTTTTCCAATAGAGTTGATACTATGAACTTGAGGTTGTTTCCTCAGAAAGTGTACCGTATGCTCATTACCATTAACATGAAAAGTGACATTGCCTTTAGTGCAATCAATAACAGCCCCTGCAGTATTCAAAAAGGGTATTCCAAGAATAATAGACATACTATCGTCCTCGGGAATATCAAGAATAACTAAGTCCGTTAAAATAGCAACGTTTGCAACTACAACAGGCACATCCTCACAAATACCGACAGGTATAGCAGTTGATTTATCAGCCATTTGCAAAGATATTTCAGTAGGTGTCAACTTATTCAAATCAAGTCTACGATATAAAGAGAGAGGCATAACACTAACACCGGCTCCAAGATCACATAAAGCAGTTTTAACATAATTTCTTTTAATGGAGCATGGTATAGTGGGTACTCCTGGATCTCCAAGTTTCTTTGGTATTCCACCCTTAAAAGTATAATTAGCAAGCATGGTGGAAATTTCAGGTTCCGGTATCTTTCTTTTATTTGTAATAATATCTTTCATGTACTTAGCATATAGATTGGTTTTGAGCATATCAGTTAATCGCATACGCAAAAAGATAGGTCTAATCATTTTAGCAAAGCGCTCAAAATCCTCATCATCCTTTTTCTTGGATGGTTTGGGAGGAAAAGGCATGGGTTTCTGAACCCAAGGCTCTCTTTCTTTACCATGTTTCCTAGAAACAAAGTCTTTTTTATCATAATGTTGATTCTTTGATTGTGGGTTATCAAGATCAACAACAGGTTCAATTTCTATATCATTATCATTACTAGGTTGAGCATCATCATGAACCATATCATTAATATTATCATTAGTTTCAGGTTCATTTCCAGGTTGTGTTTCAGCATCAGAAATAGAAATATCATTTGGATTCTCAGGTGTTTCAACAATAGGATCACTAGAAGCATGCAAAGTCCTATCATTTTTCTTTTTCTTCTTTTTAGAAGAACTAGGTGCATCTATATTATTTCTCTGAGAATCTTGCTCAATTATCTTAGGGTGGCCTTTAGGATACAAAGGTTCCTGAGTCATTCTACCAGTTCTAGTAGCCACTCTAACAGCATTCTCATTATCTTTACTATTCAATTCATTGAGCAAATCATTTTGAGCTTTAAGTACTTGTTATACTTGAGTGGTAACCATAGAAGCATGTTTACTAATAAGTTTAAGTTCACCTTTAACATTAGCCATATAATCACCCAAGTGTCCAAGCATATTTGAATTATATTTCAGTTGTCTACCAAAATAAGCATTAAAGTCTTCTTGCTTAGCCATAAATTTATCAAACTCATCTAAGCATGGGCTAGCAATTTTAGTAAATGGGATTACACCTTTATCATATCTATAGAGAGAATTTACCTTTACTACCTGTGTCAGGTTATCAAGACCATGACTTTCTTCAATAGGTAAAGGGTTTGGATTATATGTTTCTTCAACAGGCGGTAAATTAAGACCATGTATTTCTTCAATAGGAGGTAAATTCTTAACATCTTCAGCTTTAATACCCTTTTCTTTCATAGATTTCTTTGCCTCTTGCATATCTTCAGGACTGAGAAATAGAATACCCCTCTTCTTCGGAGTTGGTTTAGGAATAGGCTCAGGAATTGGCTCCGGAGGTGTCCAATTATTTTCATTTGCCAACATATTATTCAATAGAATTTCAGCTTCATCTGGTGTTCTTTCCCTGAAAATAGAACCGGCACAACTATCCAGGTAGTCTCTGGAGGCATCGATTAGTCCATTATAAAAGATATCAAGTATTTCATTTTTCTTAAGAGGATGATCAGGCAAAGCACTAAATAATTGGAGAAGCCTCCCCCAAGCTTGTGTGAGACTCTCTTCTTCAATTTGCACAAAATTATATATGTCCCTTAAAACAGCTTGTTTCTTATGAGCAGGGAAA
The DNA here is from genome assembly GCF_018294505.1 of Triticum aestivum. Lineage (NCBI taxonomy): Eukaryota > Viridiplantae > Streptophyta > Magnoliopsida > Poales > Poaceae > Triticum > Triticum aestivum. The sequence continues at coordinate 363,588,760 of NC_057794.1, forward strand.
TATTTAGCAGAGAAGTAATAAATCATATCCTGGGGACTACGCACACAACCATGATCAAGAGAATTAAACCATATCTTAGCATCACCCTTTAATGAGAACGGAAATATTTTAAGGATGTAAAGTAGCGAGTTCTCTCATCTTTAGTGAACAGGGTAGCTATATCATTTAGTTTAGTAAGATGTGCCACAACAGTTTCAGATTCATAACCATGAAAAGGATCAGATTCAACCAAGGTAATTATATCAGGATCAACAGAGAATTCATAATCCTTATCAGTAACAAAGATAGGTGAAGTAGCAAAAGCAGGGTCAGGTTTCATTCTATCATTTAGAGATTGCTTACTCCATTTAGCTAATAATTTTTTAAGTTCAGTTCTATTTCTGCAAGCTAAAATAGCTAAAGAAGCATCTTGATCAAAAACATAACCCTTAGGAATGGCAAGTGGTTCTTCATCATCACTTTCATCAGTATCATCAGATTCAATATTTTCAATTTCTCTAGCCCTAGCAAGTTGTTCATCAAGAAAAGCACTAAGTGGCATAGTAGTATCAGGCATAGAGGTAGTTTCATCATAAGTATCATGCATAGCAGAAGTGGCATCATCAATAACATACGACATATCAGAATGAATAGCAGAAGCAGGTGTAGGTGTCGCAAGCTTACTCAAAACAGAAGGTGAATCAAGTGCAGAGCTAGATGGCAGTTCCTTACCTCCCCTTGTAGTTGAGGGATAGACCTTGGTTTTTGTATCTCTCAAGTTCTTCATAATGATAAGCAGATATATATCCCAAGTGACCCAAAGAATAGAGCTATGCTCCCCGGCAACTACGCCAGAAAATAGTCTTGATAACCCACAAGTATAGGGGATCGCAACAGTTTTCGAGGGTAGAGTATTCAACCCAAATTTATTGATTCGACGCAAGGGGAGCCAAAGAATATTCTCAAGTATTAGCAGCTGAGTTGTCAATTCAACCACACCTGGAAACTTAATATCTGCAGCAAAGTGTTTAGTAGCAAAGTAATATGATAGTGGTGATAACGGTAGCAAAAGGTAACAAAAGTAAAAGCAATGTTTTTGGTATTTTGTAGTGATGATAGCAATAGCAACGGAAAAGTAAATAAGCGAAGAACAATATATGGAAAGCTCGTAGGCAATGGATCAGTGATGGAGAATTATGCCGGATGCGGTTCATCATGTAACAGTCATAACCTAGGGCAACATGGAACTAGCTCCAGTTCATTGATATAATGTAGGCATGTATTCCGAACATAGTCATACGTGCTTATGGAAAAGAACTTGCATGACATCTTTTGTCCTACCCTCTCGTGGCAGCGGGGTCCTTACGAAAACTAAGGGATATTAAGGCCTCCTTTTAATAGAGAACCGGAACAAAGCATTAACACATAGTGAATACATGAACTCCTCAAACTACGGTCATCACCAGTAAGTATCCCGATTATTGTCACTTCGGGGTTAACGGATCATAACACATAATAGGTGACTATAGACTTGCAAGATAGGATCAAGAACACTCATATATTGATGAAAACATAATAGGTTTAGATATGAAATCATGGCACTCGGGCCCTAGTGACAAGCATTAAGCATAGCAAAGTCATAGCAACATCAATCTCAGAACATAGTGGACACTAGGGATCAAACCCTAACAAAATTAACTCGATTACATGATAGATCCCATCCAACCCATCACCGTCCAGCAAGCCTACGATGGAATTACTCATGCACGACGGTGAGCATCATGAAATTGCTGATGGAGGATGGTTGATGATGACGATGGCGACGGATTCCCCTCTCCGGAGCCCTGAATGGACTCCAGATCAGCCCTCCTGAGAGGTTTTAGGGCTTGGCGGCGGCTCCGTATCGTAAAACGCGATGATTTCTTCTCTCTGATTTTTTTCTCCCCGAAACTCAATATATGGAGGTGGAGTTGGAGTCGGAGAGGCAACAGGGGGCCCACGAGGTAGGGGGCACGCCCCCCACCCTCGTGCCAAGGTGGTGGCCCCCTGGCCTTCATCTTTGGCAGGTATTTTTCTTATTTTCTGAAAAGTGTCTCCGTGAAGTTTCAGGTCATTCCGAGAACGTTTGCTCTTGCACATAAATAACACCATGGTAATTCTGCTGAAAACATCGTCAGTCCGGGTTAGTTCCATTCAAATCATGCAAGTTAGAGTCCAAAACAAGAGCAAAAGTGTTTGGAAAAGTAGATACGTTGGAGACGTATCAGGGCCCGACCGGCTGGACCCCCTTCAAGCACCCAGAGGCTCGAAGGCTACCTGAGTGGGTGTGCCGGCGTGCTCCGCGAGCACCAAGCCGTGCCAGCTGTCTTCGACAACCTCTGCCTCGTCTGCATGAAAATCAGTGTGAGTTCCTCACCCGTATACTTTTGCACCATGTGCAAACACGGATAACCCCGAGCGATGCTCGGGGACCACCTCTGCCTTTATTACAGTTGCACTACTATTCGCCCCGAAGCCGGCTAGTCTCGGCCCGGAGGCTGGCCGCTCGGCCCGATACATTTGTTCCCGCAGACGCTTAGTAGCGCATACGGTACCGAAGGTCCACCTCTTAGCCATAGACCGCAGCGCGGCTATCCGGCAAACGAGAGCAAAAGCTGGAGGTCACCCCACACGAAAAACATCCGGGAGAAGACGGCTTGGGCAACCCGACCGTCTCCTTTATTAGTATCTACTCGGTCGAATCCGCTCCTGTAGTCCGAGTATTGTACGCTCCACTCCGCGGCCACTCTTCATAACAGCTACAGACCGGCTCCGGGCTGTCTACCTAACCAGAGCCAAAGCAAAAAACAAAGGGGACATGAAAAAGATTGAAGGGGGCTCGGAAGAAACCGAGCTGGCACCCTCTGCATAAAGCTTGCAATAGTAAAAGCAAAATTTTGATATATCTGCGCGCACTAACCTTGTCTTTTGCACGATCATCTCGGTGAGGAACTCCCCTCCTCGCCCGGAGGCTCGGAGGCTACACCCAGCGGGTTAGCCGGCGTGCCCCGCTGGGAAGACCCCGCGCTGGTTGCAGGCCCGGCGCCGGCTGCAACCGGCATTTTCAACACCACCGTCCGCTTCATCAACAATAGCGAAGACCCTCCGCCCAAATTTTCCAAAAGTTGCACGGAGGCTACACCCAGTGGGTGCGCTCGCGCGCCCCCACTCAGTTGGGGGACTCCGCGTCCACATCCGGCAGGGCCCTGCACCCTCCAGCCGGCGGACTCCGCGTCCACATCCGGCATGGCCCACGCCCTCCACCCGGCGGACTCCGTCTCTGCGCTCGGCGCCCTCGACGTTACCGTCGGCTTCATCAACAACAACGAAGACCCTCCGCCCAACTTTTCCAAAAGTTACACGGAGGCTCGGAGGCTACACCCAATGGGTGTGCTCGCGCGCCCCCACTTAGCCGGCGGACTCCGTGTTCACGCTGGCAGGGCCCCGCGCCCTCTAGCCGGTGGACTCCGTGTCCGCGTCTGGCAGGGCCCCACGCCCTCTAGCCGGCGGACTCCGTGTCCGCGCCCGGCATCCTCGATGTCACTGTCGGCTTCTTCATCAAAGCAAGACCCTCCGCCCAACTTTTCCAAGTTGCTCGGAGGCTACACCCAGTGGGTGCGCTTGCGTGCCCCCCACTCAGAACACGCTGCGCCTGTTGCACGCCCGCCGTCGGCTGCAACCGGCATCTTCAACGCCATCTACTACATTGACACCCGCTAAAACCCTTTATGCAACTTTTCCAAGTTGCATGGAGGCTCGGAGGCTACTGTCAGAGGGATGACCCCCGGGTATGCCCAAGACGGCAAAACGACGCTTCAAAACATTACCAGGGAGTGCCCCCTGGCTGGCTGAATCTGGCTGGGTTGAACTTGGCTGGCTGGAATTTGGCTGGGTTGACCCTAGCTAGGTTGACTTTGGCCGGGTTGACCTGTCTGGGTTGACCCTAGCCGGGTTGACTTATCCGGGTTGACCTTGGCTGGGTTGACCTGTTCGGGTTGACCGATTCGGGTTGACCTTGGCCGGGTTGACCTGTTCGGGTTGACCCTGGCCGGGTTGAGCTGTCCAGGTTGACCCTGGTCGGGTTGAGCTGGCCGGGTTGACCCTGTCAGGGTTCTCCCTGGCCGGGTTGAGCTCTCTGAATTGAGCCCCGTCCGGGTTGAGCCCATCCGGCTGGAATCTGGCCAAGTCAACTAAGATGTCTCGTTGGATCTGCGCAGACGTGACGGCCATACTCTACAGTGGAGCACTGTAGATGAGCAGCTAGCATTGTTCCTGCATCATGTGACACTTCTATAGTGGTGCACTATAGCCTGCATCAGCATATGACATCCCAATAGTGTAGTGGGTGTGTGGGCCACCCCTTGTCCCCGGGCACTAGTATATAAAGTGATCCAGGGGAGGCCTCACACACACAATCTCACTTGGCCACACACACTCACGCACACACTTGTGCTCATACTCCCAGGAAGCTCACACTCACTCGTGCTCACACACACACATAAAGCTAGTAGCCCATGGCTCTCTTCTCAGATACAGCTCCAGGAGCAACTATGTAGTGCTACTTATACACTGCATATATCATCAGACATGCAGGAGTAGGGGTATTATCTCTCCAGAGAGCCCCAAACCTGGGTAAATCACCACGTGTTGTTTTCCCAATCCCGTCCCTTGATCTCCAGAGCAGTCTTGCCCTCACCTCAAGCCACCCCGTGGAATCTGTCGTCTCGTGAACCCGCCCGCGAGATAACCCCGACATGTGCTTTGTAGTGGGTTTGATCTTACGGTGCATGATCCCAGTGACGAAGGGGATCGACACATATGTATCATTGCTACTAAGGATAAAACGATGGGGTCTATCTCTACATAGATATATCTTGTCTACATCATGTCATCGTTCTAATTGCATTACTCCGTTTCTTCATGAACTTAATACACTAGATGCATGTTGGATAGCGGTCGATGTGTGGAGTAATAGTAGTAGATTCAGGTAGGAGTTGGCCTACTAATGTTAGATGTGATGCCTATATAATGATCATTGCCTGGATATCGTCATGATTATTTGAAGTTCTATCAATTGCCCAACAGTAATTTGTTTACCCATTGTTTGCTATTTTTCTCGAGAGAAGCCACTAGTGAAACCTACGGCCCCTGGGTCTCTTTCTCATATTATTTGCCTTCACAATCTATTTTATTTGCCTTTTATTTTCATATCCACTAAACCAAAAATACCTTGATGCAATTTATTTTATTTGGTGTTCGATCTATCATTATTTACAACTTTCTCCCGTCCGCGTACCAATCTCTGGCGCTGTTACCCGAAAGGGATTGACAACCCCTTTAACACGTCAGGTTGCGAGTATTTGTTATTTGGGTGCGGGTACTATTTATGTTGTGTTGCTTGGTTCTCCTACTGGTTCGATAACCTTAGTTTCACATCTGAGGGAAATACCTACCACCGATGTGCTACATCATCCCTTCCTCTTTGGGGAAATACCGACGTAGCTTCAAGCGACATCACCGGGGAGTGAAGCGCCTTTGGTAAGAAAACAATTTTATTATGTGCTGAAATTTACTGCTACTTGTCACTATGGAACATAATCCTTTGAGGGGTTGATAACCCACAAGTACAGGGGATCGCAACAGTTTTCAAGGGTAGAGTATTCAACCCAAATTAATTGATTCGACACAAGGGGAGCCAAAGAATATTCTCAAGTATTAGCAGCTAAGTTGTCAATTCAACCACACCTGGAAACTTAATATCTGCAGCAAAGTGTTTAGTAGCAAAATAATATGATAGTAGTGGTAACGGTAGCAAAAGTAATATTTTTGGGTTTTGTAGTGATTGTAATAGTAGCAATGAAAAAGTAAATAAGCGAAGAACAATATATGAAAATCTCGTAGGCATTGGATCGGTGATCGAGAATTATGCCAGATGCGATCGATCATGTAACAGTCATAACCTAGGGTGACACAGAACTAGCTCCAATTCATCAATGTAATGTAGGCATGTATTCCGAATATAGTCATACGTGCTTATGGAAAAGAACTTGCATGGCATCTTTTGTCCTACCCTCCCGTGGCAGCGGGGTCCTAATGGAAACTAAGGGATATTAAGGCCTCCTTTTAATAGAGTACCGGACCAAAGCATTAACACATAGTGAATACATGAACTCCTCAAACTACGGTCATCACCGGGAGTGGTCCCGATTATTGTCACTTCGGGGTTGCCGGATCATAACACATAGTAGGTGACTATAGACTTGCAAGATAGGATCAAGAGCTCTCATATATTGATGAAAACATAGTAGGTTCAGATCTAAAATCATGGCACTCGGGCCCTAGTGAAAAGAATTAAGCATAGCAAAGTCATAGCAACATCAATCTCAGAACATAGTGGATACTAGGGATCAAACCCTAACAAAACTAACTCGATTACATGATAAATCTCATCCAACCCATCACCGTCCAACAAGCCTACGATGGAATTACTCACGCACGGCGATGAGCATCATGAAATTGGTGATGGAGGAAGGTTGATGATGATGATGGCGACGGATTCCCCTCTACGGAGCCCCGAACGGACTCCAGATCAGCCCTCGAGAGAGTTTAGGGCTTGGCGGCGGCTCCATATCGTAAAACACGATGAATCCTTCTCTCTGGGTTTTTCCCCGAAAGTGAATATATGGAGTCAGGGTTGAGGTCGGTGGAGCATCAGGGGGCCCACGAGGCAGGGGGGCGCGCTCCACCCTCATGGATAGGTGCAGGGCCCCCTGGCGTGGATCTTTCTTCTAGTATTTTTTATAATTCTCCGTTGATTTTCAGGTCATTCCGAGAACTTTTATTTCTGCACAAAAATAACACCATGGCAATTTTGCTGAAAACAACGTCAGTCCGGGTTAGTTCCATTCAAATCATGCAAGTTAGAGTCCAAAACAAGGGCAAAAGTGTTTGGAAAAGTAGATACAACGGAGACGTATCAACTCCCTCAAGCTTAAACCTTTGCTTGTCCTCAAGCAATTCAGTTGATAAACTGAAAGTGATAAAGAAAAACTTTTACAAACTTTGTTTCCTCTTGTTGTTGTAAATATGTAAAGCAAACATTCAGGTTTTCAGCAAAGGTTATGAACTAACCATATTCACAATAACACTTAGGTCTCATGTTTACTCATGTCAATGGCATAATCAACTAGCGAGCAATAATAAGAATTCTCGGATGACAACACTTTCTCAAAACAATCATCATATGATATGACAAGATGGTATCTCGCTATCCCTTTCTGAGACCGCAAAACATAAATGCAGAGCACCTTTAAAGATCAAGGACTAACTAGACATTGTAATTCATGATAAAAGAGATCCAGTCAAGTCATACTCGATGTGAACTAACAGTAATGGATGCAAATGACATTGGTGCTCTCCAACTGGTGCTTTTTAATAAGAGGATGATGACTCAACATAAAAGTAAATGGATAGGCCCTTCGCAGAGGGAAGCAGAGATTTGTAGAGGTGCCATAGCTCGGTTTTGAAATAGATATGAATAATATTTTTGAGCGGTATACTTTCATTGTCAACATAACAACCGAGAGATCTCGATATCTTCCATGCTACACACATTATAGGTGGTTCCCAAACAGAATGGTAAAGTTTATACCCCCCTCCACCAACAAGCATCAATCCATGGCTTGCTCGAAACAACGAGTGCCTCCAACTAACAAGAGTCCCGGGGGAGTTTTGTTTGCAGTTATTTTGACAGTGCACTTGAAAAGCTTACATGGTTCTTGAACCATTTCGCAAATCCCGCCATAACTAGTTTGTCAATTTTTCTTGGATTTTGCAGCAGTAACTCCTCTTTGTAGATGCTGCACAACATAGTGATCACGTCGAACATCTAAAAATATATAAGAATGTGCTGCAAGTTTAGTAGATTACGATGTATAAGCTGCAGTACTGCACTTACTTTATATAAGGTAGTATCTCAGGACAGTTATTCAACACATACCAAACCATTTTGTCCAAATCTTTAGGTTTGTCCTCTTGTCGACTCTTCCCTATAACTCGAACAGAATAATCGAAAACATTGAGCCCGGGATTATCTTCACCCACCTCTTTCCTAAGCTGATCAGCTGTTTCAATGTATTTTGAGCAGAATGTCAATGCTTCTGTAGCAATGTAGGCCCCTGCAATGGAACCCTCGGGTCTAGCTCTGTTCCTAACATAGCCCTTGAACGTGCCTAGCCGCCTTTCAATAGGGTACATCCAGCCATACTGTACTGGACCTCTAAGTAGTGCCTCATCATGTAGATGAACAGCCAAATGCACCATCACATCAAAGAAGGATGGAGGATATATCTTCCCAAGGTCGCATAGGATAGTTGGTATCTTGTCTCTAAGATGCTCCAAAGCATCTATCCTGATATTCCTACTGCAGAGTTCCCTGAAGAACTGTCCCAACTCTGCAACTGCTCTGTATAAGTCAGGGCGTCCCAATCCTCTAAGGATAACAGCTAAAACCCTTTGAAGTAGGACGTGGCAGTCACGAGTTTTCAACCCTTGTACTTTCTTTCCATCTGCACTGACTCTCGTTTCAGGGTTGGAAGCAAATCCATGTGGGAATCTCACACGTGACAGGAGCTCGCAGAATTCTTTTCTTTTTACCTTGTCCAAGACGTACACAGCTGGTGCCATATCCCGTGGTTTACCTTCATCTTGCACCTGCAAATCCTTTCTGATACCCAGGTGTGTCAAATCAATCCTAGATTTTAAGGTATCTTTCGTCTTGCCTTCAATATTAAGAAGTGTGCCGATAATCCCGTCACATATATTTTTCTCGATGTGCATCACATCAAGATTATGCCGCAGATCCAAATCTTTCCAATACTCCAAGTCCCGCAAAGTGGACCTGCGGGTAAACAATAATCTCTCTTCTACCCTACCACGCTTCCCTTTTCCGCTACCATTACCATGATGGTTTCCTGGTGTAATATGCCTGACCTTCTCTAATTCCACTTGCAACTCATCAGCAGTGAGCCTCTTTGGTGCATCACGGTTTTCATGCTTTGCATTGAACACATGTCTTCGGTATTTTCTAGGATGCAGCTTGTCCTTGGCAAGGAAACGACAGTGTCCAATGTAACAGATCTTGCTAAGTATTGCGTATGATAGCGGATTCCTGTCACAACGAACATATGCATTGTAACCATGTGTCGTTCGCCCTGACATAGTGCCCAAAGCCGGATAATCATGGATGCGCCAAATTATAACAACACACAGAAAGAAATCAGCTGGTGGGATGCTATATAGGTCTCAAGTGAGAACACTCTTCCATAGCTGTTGAAGTTCCTCCACAAGAGGCTCCATGAACAAATCAAAATCCTTTCCAGGACTTTTTGGACCTGGGATGAGCAAGGCCATCATGTAGTTTGATTCTTTGGTGTAGACATTTGGAGGCATGTTGTAAGGGATAACAAGCACTGGCCACATGCTATATGTGGCACTCTGGTGGCCAAATGGGTTAAATCCATCTGAAGCTAAGCCAAGTCTAATGTTTCTCGGGTCAGTAGCAAACTCTTTGTGTTTATCATTGAAGCTTTTCCACTCACTACCATGAGATGGATGGCTCATTACATTCTGATCACTGCACTCCTGGTTCCTAGAATGCCACAGTACATCCTCTCTTGTTTCAGCATCATGAAACAACCTCTGCAATCTTGGTGTAATTGGAAAATGTCTCTGAACATTATGAGGAATCCTCTTCACAGCATTGCCATCTTTCCATCTTGATGATTTGCATTTCGGGCATTCACTTAAGTTGGCATAATCCTTCCGGAACAGAACACAATTATTCTTACAAACATGGATCATATCATATCCAATTCCAATCGCATGAAGGAAATTCTTCATTTTACTGTAGGTGTGTGGCAGCTGAGACGCATCTGGGAAAGATTCGCGGCAAGCAGCCAACATCGCATCGAATGATTTGTTGGTCATCCGCTCAGATGTCTTCACCTGAAGAAAGGTGACCATAGCTGAAAATACTGACAACTTATTTCCTAGGGTGACAGCAACGTTGCATTGTTCCAACATGCGGGCCCACTGTTTTTCTTCTGCAGGTGAAAGTTCACGGAATGCACGAGCATTTCATAGCATTGTTTCAATGTTGGTCAAACTCACTGGCTCCGCCACCACCACCTCCTCCTCCTCTTCCACCTGAGCATCAGGCAGATCAAGATGAGCATCAGGCAGATCAAGATGGTGATCTGCTGCTTCCACGTAGTCAATAACATTGACGTTCACAGCTTCACCATGATGAACCCACCTAGTATATGTGACCAACATCCCATACAAGTGTAGATGATTTTGCACAGTTGACTGGGGTCTTGTAACTGAATTCATACAACTGCTACACGGGCAGAGCACATCTAATTTCGGACCACCGTACTCAGCTCTGATAAAGTTCATGAAGTTTTCAACCCCCTCGACATATGCAGTGGAGAATCTTCGAGCAGAAGTTATCCAAGTCCTGTCCATCTATTAGACATATAAAATTAGTTTTTCTACTAGATATTACAGGAAAAACATATATGCTTTTTTATGAAGTCCAGAAAAAAATACCTAGGTCGATGTCTAAAGCTATGGCAAGATATTTGGACGAGTAGATCTAAGTAACGAAATATATGTAAAGCTAATTCAGCAAATAGATTTGAGTGCCAAATTATGGCAGGTTGTTTAAGCAGTCAATGAGGCCAAGCACATAGCCATCAAACTATCGAAGGCCATCGCAGCAACAAAGATCGAGTATAAAATGGTGTAGAGCTATTTCAGCTAACAGATTGGCTACTAGACCATGGCAATCTACGTCACAATATATATATGGCAGGATATTTTAGCAACTAATTGGCCTTGGCATGCCATCTTAGCTAAGCAGATTGAGTGCAGAACAGGGCAAGGAAGCTTCTTAAGGAGAGCATATTGACAGTAAACTACTTCGGCAAACAGTGAGATTAACAGCGTCTATCAGCTAACATTCAGCGCTACACCGACATGAACGGGGCCTCAGTCTAGAATGCGCGTATCATGGGAGAAGCTGACCGCCGTGCGTCTCCACACGAACGTCGCCAGCGGTGGCGGCGCTGACCGCCATGTGCCTCCACAAGAACGTAGCCAGAGGTGGCAGCGCGGCTAGAGGACGACAGTCTACGAGAGCGTACTGTGGGAGTGAGAGGATCGCTGAACCGCGGCACCAACGTATCGGCGCGGCGGGGAGGGCGACTTTGGCGGAGCGAATGGAGTGGAGGGGGACAGGGGGGAGGGGGTTTGGGGAATATTATTGGCTAGTTGGCCGAAGGGCGGTTGAATCGGATTTGGGGGGAATTTTTGGGTGTGGGGGGGGGAGGATTTTCGCGCGGTGGGCAGGGGGAGTTTGGCGCATGGTCGGTTTCTCCAAGTGCAGTCCCACGTGTCAGTGAAGAGGCAAGCCGAAGCGCGTTCCGTTTGCGTGAGCCGTGTGCAGGACCGAACGTGTGTGGGGTGCAATGCGACCGCGACATGAGTGCTGTGAGTGTACCACATTTTTTCCTTTTGAACTAGGTGCTTCGCCCCCTAAAAAAATCTGTTGCTTCGCGCGATCCATCGAATACTACTACTAGTAATCCGGTAATCCCGACTAAAACGGCGCGGCCGGGTCTTTTCCCGCGCGATATGCTGGGAGGTTGGCTTAGTTGGGTTTTTTAGGACGAGTAATGCTACACCTACGTAATCCCAGTTATGTAATTAACGTAATGTGAAACGTGTGAGCTGTTGATTGTAGATTGGGGGGAGGGAGGGGCCCACCACCATGAAAATCAGGGGAGGAGAGAGAGAGGCAATTTACGTTAACCCTTTCGTAGGTTCCCGTAGATGTAGAAAGATGTGTCCGATCCTGCAATATAGGCCGTCCGATCTATATCTAACGGATAGGAAGGAAACTATGACAATTTACCCGCACTCCTCTCCACATTTGCAGATAAGGCTTTCCCTCGTTCATCCTTTTCTCCCACAAGATCTTGATCTTCCGTGCAACGCACGGGCATCTTGCTAGTACTCCTACAATATGTATATTATTGTGAAAGTTCATATACACCGGCCGAGATTAATGCAAACACGGCAGATTTTCATTACATTTCGAACTTTTATAGGACAAAAAAATAAAAGAAACCCGACCCTAAACCTATTCTACGGCGGCGACCGACGTCCTCCATCTGTGATCTCCATGTACGGGGGCGGGGTTCAAGACCCGTGAAGTGAAGGTGCGGTCTCCGGCGAGGAAAAGTAGAACACGGGAGACGGACCGGCCAGTTGGCACACCATGCCCTGCCGCCTCCCATGCCCTACTCATCCTCAGAGGAGTCCCCGACCTCGGCGGTGCCGGACGTTGGACGGCGGCAAGTAGGACGCGTGGCTGACGGTGCTCCCGTCGTCGGCCGCCAGCGTGGCCACCGCTTGTGCGGCGACTTGAGCGAGGGCGGCGACCTCGAGCTCCATCCCCGAAGACAAGCTCTCCCGCAGAGCGTTCACGCTTGCGGTCATGGCGGATGTGGTTCCAGGTAGGAGGACGATGCGCTATGGTGTGGAGGTTAGCTGGGCGTTGCCGCTTTAAGTAGCGCATTCCGGTGAGGCCAAGCGTCCGGGTGCTTCATTAAGTCACCGGAGTTGGTTCCGCGGGCACCGGGCCTCTTAATGACGACATATGAACGGACGGCATGAATGCGGGCAGCTGGCGCCGGCTGTGAACACACCACGCGACGGCGCGAGGGACGAGGGTTTTGGTGTGCCAGGGTAGTCAGCTGCGGTCGTGGCAACGTTGGAGATGCCCTTTGCTCACATGTGATCCCCACATGTCATTAAAAAAGCAAGATGACCCGGCATAGTCTCAGGTCCAGAGGATGCAGTTGGCCACGCTACACCACTCCGCGGACGCGTCACGGCGCCCCGTGCATCCTCTACGAGCCAGGTGTTGGGGTGTGTTTGGATTGTGGACAAAGTGCACCTTGCCAAAATTTTGGTCATGACCAAAAGATTGGTCTTTGTTTGGATGGTTGCCATTTTTTTGGCATGCCAATGAACTCTAGCCAACTCTAGTTCATTTTTGTTGCCAATGTCGGCCAAATCATGGGTAACCAATACCTCAACCAAAATTTTGGTCATGACCCAAAGATTGGTCTTTGTTTGGATGGTTGCCATTTCTTTGGCATGCCAATGAACTCTAGCCAACTCAAGTTCACTTTTCTTGCCAATGTCGGCCGAATCATGGGCAACCAATACCTCAACCAAAATTTTGGCTACCCAATGCTTTGATGGGGCAACCTTGGGCACAAACCAAACATACCGTTGGTTGTGCCACAGCACTAACGCCACCCTCGGCAAACTGAAACCGACCATGTCTAGCGACGATATGAGCGTGTCGCTCACCGCGGTCGCCGTGTCCAGAGGCGGTGCTGGAGCTGCGCCCCGTTGTTGGCCCCAACGACCCACATGAACGGTTGTCGGTGGCGAGGAGGTCGTGGGCCAGCTCCTCCATTGGACTAGTCTGCGCTACGTCGTCCCGACGGGTGTGCCCCACATGTCTGTTTCCCTGTTTTCCCGGCCATATTCGAGCGTCAGTGCTCCGCGTTGCGCATTAGGCCTTTCACTATGTAGGCCAAGCGAGACAACTTATTGTTTATTTGAGCCGTTCAAGTATAATCATGTGGCGTTTGCTTATTTCTCATTCCTCTCCAACCCTCTTCTCCATCGATCATGTCGCCCTCCAGTCGAGTCCATCCTCCCGCATGCCTCATTTGAACATTCCGCCGAGTATCATTCGCATGTACCCACCCTAGTCCTCTTTCAATAGATCTCCGGACCCCGAGATGAAATCGAGAGGGAACGAGTGGGGGCACGTGATACCTAAGGCGGATTCAAAATTTTGAACCGGTGATCATAGCATCCGCAAATCATATATAAAGGGTATTCAATGTTCGTTTCGTTTTTGAACGTACAATATACTCCCTCCTATCCTTTCTAGTTTACATATAAGTTTTATGTGTAGTCAAAGTATATCTACTTTGATCAAAAAGGTATCAACATTCAACAACACCCAATCAATATTGTTAGATTCGTACGTACTCCTAGATTTGTACTCGAGATGGTTTCCAATTTGACTATTGACAAGATTAATAGTACATGAGATGTATAATGTGAAAATTATATCATTGGAAACTCCTTTCACATACGAATTTGACCGTATGCTTTGTGTAAGTTGCATGTCATATATTATTACTCTAACATTTGGTCAAAGTTAGCCTCGAAAAACGCATTAGACCCTGTATGCTTTGTGTAAGTTGCATGTCATATATTATTACTCTAACATTTGTGTAAGTTGCATGTCATATATTATTACTCTAACATTTGGTCAAAGTAGTATAGTGGAAGTGGATCCTCTGACGTAGGTATCCCTGCCTTACCCTCCCTTTCGGTCACTTACTGGCGGACCCCATGCTTGCTAGGCCCCGCATGTCAGTTACTCAATGGGTTCGGCCACGTCAGGGGATCCTCATCCGCAGTATACTCCCTCTGTTTTTATTTACTCCGCATAAAACGGAGGGACTGGTGGTATAATAAATGACGCGGGCGGGGGAGGGGAAGGGACGTCGGTTTGCTCTCAACTGCGGTCCCACAAGCGAGCGAAAACGCAAGACGAAGCGTGTTCCATTCGGTGAGTGACGTGGAGGATCCAGCGTGCCGGGCTGCAATGCGAACGCGACAAGAGCGATGTACAATCAAAACCGATTGATTGGTCGTCACCGGAACCACTATTCACACCAGAACCTTCGCTGCTCGGCCTACGCCGGCCACTGCCCTAAAACCACACCAAACCTCTAGCCCACTCCCCCACCTTTCGATCCCCTAGCCCGCATCAAGCGTCTCCTAGTTCGCCAAAAAGCCATGGTGCGCCGCAAGATCACTTACTACAAGATGCTGACGTCGGAGCGCCGCACAAAAATCGCGGCGGCAGTCGGTGCCGCAGACCTCTGTTCCCAAGCTCGCTTTGCGGCGGGCCAATCCCCGAGTTCTCTGGAGCCAAGCTACAAGGAGGAGGAAGCCGATCCGATGTTCATGGCGGAGGTCGCAGCGCAGAAGGCCCCCGATGGGTATGCGACGATGGACGTCGACTTCGTGCCGGCGTCCGAGTCCCCCATGGTGTAGGCGGACCAGCGGTTCAACATGGCAATGCTAAAGGAGGACCGAGAGGCAGAGGCTCAACTCGACACGGAGCGCGCGCATGCCACTGCCATCGAGGCTCTCCTGCAGGCGGAATCGGATGTCGTGGATGTGAACCGGGCGGCGGAGGCTCAACTTGAGGCGGAGCGCGCGGATGCCGCTGCCATCGAGGCCCTCCTGCAGGCGGAACCGGACGTCCTGGACTTGAACCGGGCGGCGAGGCTCGACTCGACACAGAGCGCGCGAATGTCGCTCTCATCGACGCCCTCCTGCAGGCGGAATCGGACGTCCTGGACTTGAACCGGGCGGCGGAGGCTTGACTCGACGCGGAGCGCGCGGATGCCGCTGCCATCGAGGCCCTCCTGCAGGCGGAACCGGACGCCCTTGACTTGAACCGGGCTGTGCTCTCGTCCGTGCAGAGCGCCCGCACGCTCCGCTTGAACGAGTAGCTGGAGGCCGAGGACAACCACGGTGCGGAGACACACGTCGGCAGCGACGGCTGGTTCGCGCCGGCAGCCAAAGACGACGAGGTCGTCTCTTTCCGCGAGCAGTGATAGTTTTTCTTTATGTTGTTGTTTTTATGGATCTTTTGCTGTGTAAAAACATATATTTGTTATGCAAGTCGCCTGACTTGGGTCAGTCTACCATTTCAGGCGGTTGGATGAATATCCTACGTCTCCTAACCCTTCTTTCCTTCTTCCTCACCTCTTCTTCTTCCCCAACAGACCACCGCACGGGCCGTACGGATACTCCCCAACATGCGGTTGGATAAACATACTCTATGAAACGAAAATTATGTGTCAGCGATAGGATGGCTGAGTTTGGTGTGTTCACATGCGACAGCACGTGTCAGTGAGGGTGCGTTCCCTTGGTTGGGTTTGCGGCATGCAGGAGCGACTGTGTGAGGGTGTGGTGCGACCGCGGCGTGCAGGAGCGACCGTGTGAGGGTGCGGTGCGACCGCGATAGCCGTGCGCAAGTGGACCTCCTTCTCATTTTGAAAACTTTAGGAAAGCTTGGCAAAAATGCGTGGCGAAGTTTGGCAATGCAAGGCCTAGACCCAAACAGGATAAGTACGTACGTACTAGGAGTACTAGTGTTAAAAAAGAAAGGTTGGGTTTTCCTTCGCGGGATTTAATCGATACAAATCCTCGTTTCACGTGTCAAATAATGTGTATTTTTTCTCCAAAGACCAAAGAGCTAACCATCTCACTCCTCATCGCTTGATTAATGTAGCGCCATGCAAACCAACCTTCTCACTTCCGCATGCATGCAGGGGATATTAATGTCCTTGGTTGCGAACCCCATAAATTTTGCCTCGATTAGTGTTAGTGGCCCTTTGCAAATTGTAATTTTGATATACTGGCCTTGTGTACAAAAAATGGAGGTAGTAACTATATTTGACTTCCTTCCCCATTGCGGTGACGTTGGCGCTATTTTTTTATTTTTTTTGGTGGTTTGGCGAAGTGCGTTCGACGGAGAACACCATTGAGGGAGACCACAGTAAGTCGTTTGCAAGTGCCGCCTGCAAGCCGAGACAACCGCCTTATTTGCATCCAGGAAGTCCTTTACTAGTACTACTAGGAGTAACTAATGCGGTGAGATGGCTTCTCGAAGAAGACGATGGAGAAGCGGAGTCACCGAACAGTGAAATGATGGTTGCTTCGTCCGTGCTTTTGTGATTTGACGCCTCACTGCTTTGTGATTTGTGATAGAAGGGACAGGGGAGTAGACTCTGTGCTCTATACTGTACTACATGCGTCCAAGCATGGGAGAAAGAGGAGAGACGTTGCATTTTTCTATTCCTTCAATCAATCAATCAGGGAGCTTCGGTTCCATCTTTTTGGCTTTGGCAACACCGTCCACAATGGTTCCCACGATGCCAAAAGCTATTTTCACATTTGGCTACACATTGTGGATGCCCTTAACCGTACCACTTGGTTTTGCTCCTGTGTGCTATCTATACAAATCTCAATTATATTGATCTAAAAAATTATAGAATCGAGATTAGTAAAAAGGAGGTGATTTTGCCGCGCGGATGGCGGGGGAGGTTTCTTATTTGAGCAATGCTACATCCACGTAATGGTTTACGTAAAGTTACAAACTGATGTGATGTGGGACTATTTGATTGGATTAAAGGAGAGGATTAGGCCCACCCCACCTGAAAATCAGGGGGGCATATATAGATTAGATGGAAAGTATACGTAGCAGCTACGTAGCCCTTTGTAAGTCTAGGATTAGGCTTCTTATTTTCGGAGGACGTTGTCCTGGCGGTTTGCTAACATGCGGTCCCACGTGTCAGTGCTTTACCAAGCCGATCCGCGTCCCACATGAGGCAGAACAACGGCAGAAGCAACACGTGGTTAAGTTGAAGAAGATGAGGGAGAAGCGGATTCAGCAACGAGTGAAATGATGGTTGCTTCGTCCCTCCAACTTAACTGCGGGAAAGGTGCAGCTTTGTGATTTGACGCCTCATTGCTCATTACTACGCCGGCGCCATGACTGGGGTGCTTCACCCCGGCTGCTCTGCACTGTATTCCGGTATGGCACGTGGACCCGGTAGCTTGATGTCCCACATGTCGGTGAAAGGGACTAGAAGATTTATGAAAGCGAGCGCTCCACTCTTACGACGGAGGAGTAGACGACACGACGGCCCAGTGAACTGTCACTTGTACTGTATAGTACTATAGTTTTGCTGTTTCGCACGATCCATCGATACAAACCCGATTAAACAGGAAAGGGCGGGATTTTTCCCGCGCGGTAGATGATACTGGCCATACATTTCAAAGGCAATTTTAATGTATGCAAACTGAATAATTATAAGTAACAATATGATATCTAGTAAAACTAAAAACACATATGATTTATTGTGTTAGAGTGTAGTAGTAGTGCTGTATTGCATAGTTGTTAGATGTAACATGCGAGAACGTGTAGAGATGTAGTTTTGGAGGGCCTACAGAGAGAAAAGCGTAATACGGTCACCGAACTTCAGAATAAGCTGATTACGGTCACTATATACGTTTTGCGGTGATTATACGGTCACTTGCTCACAGCTCAGCATCGGATTGCACTCTGTTGACCGGCCAAATAGTCTGCGTGGCGCCATGTTGACTAGTTAAATTGACCATGTTCGTTGTGGGTCCCACCTGTCAGTTCGCATAGGCAAAAGGTCAGATAAACACAAATTTACGCAGGCGCGACAAGGCTCCAACCCGTGCGCGGGAATCACCTGGTTGTGTATGTGTCTGTCAGGGCCTGATGTGTGCGCATGCACGTGTAGGTTGAGCACTTGAGCGTGAGAGTGTGTGTTGGTCGTGTGGTGTACTGGTGTGTGCATGCATGCGTGCGTGTGTGCGTGTGAGTGTTGCGTGCGTGCGTGTGAGTGTTGCGTGCGTGCGTGGCTGCGTGTGTACGTGTGAGTGTTGCGTGCGTGCGTGGTGGTGCATGTGTTTGTGTGAGTGTTGCGTGGATGCAGTTCGTGTGCATGCGTGCGTGTGTGTATAATCACCACACCAGCTCCTGTGTGTTAAAACAGACGGCTCGGCATACCAATACAAGGCCACCTTGTCCGCTGTGCCCGCGGTCATGACTTCGAACCACCGTCCAAATATTTTTTTGTCGTTTGTTTTCATTCTTACTAGCAAGATGCCCGTGCGTTGCATGTAACATCAAGATGCATTTGTATGACTTGTTTATCTTGTGAGAGAAAAGGATGAACGAGGGAAGGCCTTATTTGCAAATGTGGAGAGGTGTGTGGGTACCTTTTTGCAAAATTGCCATAGTTTCTTTCCTATCCGTCAGATATAAATCGGACGGCCTATATTGCAGGATGGCAGGCACACCATCATCACCAACTCTGTTTTTTATAAGAGTGTATTTTATGTATTTTATAAGAGTGTAGATGTAGAGTAGATACAAGTCGACAGGTGGGCACGATGGTAGTGAGATAATGTGATGCAACACTAGAGGTGCCACGTGGAGCGTTTAACTGGTCAACTAGTCATGTCATGAGCAAATACAGAGTTGTACGGTGAGCCCGTGACTGCATAATAACCACTAAACGTAAATGGTGACCGTAATGAGTGGATTCTGAAGTCCAATGTACGTATCGTGCTTTCGCTTCAAATACAATGATCGTCATTGCATATATCGCGAGAGAAAGATGAAACATGCGTGAATTTTCTGGGGGCTTACTTTTAGAGGACCTGGAGATAGTTTTGTGTGCATACGTGAAAGGGGCGTACAGGGGGGGTATGCGATGGAGAGAGAGATGCTCTTCGTTTCTCTTTATTATGACTAACTTTGTATATAGTATAAAAATATACAAATTCACAGTGCGGAATAAATATCATTGTGGGCACCATGCAATGCAAATTAGCGTTCGTACTCCTCCATATAACTTTGTAATGTTGTATATATGTAGAAACTCTAAAATAATTTTTTGGCCACACTTTATTCAAAAGGAATGTTGTATGCGAAATAAACGTGAAGAGAGGGCTTTTTAGATCAATGGGGTACGTGATGTAACATGTGTGAATGTGTAGTTGATGCATTTGGCGGGGCCTAGAGAGGTATGTGTGTGTATTACGTATTCGAGAGAGGCATGGATAGAGGGGCCGACGGGGGGGCGTGGGAGAGATAGCACGAGAAATGAGAGTGGTCTAGAGAGAGAGACGAATATGACGTCACGACAAGAGATTCCATTCCCTTGAGTGTGTATATGCAAGGGGGAGGGAATAGAGGCACCAGGAGAAATTTTCTGTGTGTGTGTGGTGTTTGTGTTGGTATGTGTGGGTGTGAGAAGATAATGAGACGTGGGGGCAGAGGGTGTGTCACCGCGTGAGGTCCGGTGGGTCGAGGTGAGGCCCTTCGTTCTGTTCCGTCCTGCGCCACATTGGTCGGCCCGTGACGCATTTAGGAAGACCCATGGATGACTAGTCGTACAAGACAAAGATAGCAGAATTGTGAAGGACTCTGTGTCCACTGACAAAGCCGGCTAGGATTTGTAACCCTAGGTTCTCGGACTAAGGTAACCCCTTTATCTCTGATATTACTATTCATCCAACCTAACTTTAAGGGGCATCCTACAGAATGCTCTGCTAGAATCATACTTGTCGATTAGGAAGAGAGGTGTGAGACAATGCGTGAGAGACAGGCGTAAAGATAATGTGCGTACATGAGACACGTAGGCAGGTCCATGTATATAGAAAGGGTCGATGAGGATTGTGCGTGTGTATGTTTGCGAGAGGAAGAGTGCTTGTGATAAAGGTTAGTGAAAACAGTTGTAAATGGTTACGAGAGGGAGGGAGGGTTATATCTAGAGCATGTGTGCGAGAAAGACACCTCGGGAGAGAGTGTGTGAGCATGTGTGAGAGACCACCGATGGAGAGTGAAACTACACGTAAAAGACTGCTCTACACATTGATTAAAGATATAAATTGTATCCAAATATTAGGATGGGATCATGATATTTGCAATTCGCGTAAGGAGCGGTCATTGATCCATCAGACATCTAGATTCTATCGAATTTGAGCATGTCTATGTTATTATTCGACACAATTGATCCACATAGTTAGTATTTTGAACTCCAGACAATGCATCGCTTTAGCAATCGAATATAAACGTGAGTATAGTTCATGTTGTGTGTGTAAAGCACATTATACATACGAAAGTTACACAATGGACATTATAAATAGCTACTACCTATGAACTAGCATACATTTGAATTCAACTTAAGGTGGTTTAAAAAAATCGAATTCAACATGAAGTCCATTCAATTATTTGAATTTGATATCATGGCATTTGTAAACCATACCTAAATTATGGGGGCACCAATCTTTGCTCTGATTTTGTACATAATAGCATATGTAGTCGTGTACAAAATAGATTCAAATTTAGCTCCTCCATTCCAAAATAATCGTAGTTATAGGATTCTCAAGTGTCAAAATTTCAAAAAGAAGCGGATAATTTAATGAGGTTTTCAAACATACAAGGTCAAATATAACGTTGTATATTTAGGTCAATCCTCATAGTTCAAGAGTACTCTAAACGTGAATGCTCGTGTTTCAAAATTTCGAACGAAGCGCCAAAAGAGCCTCTACTCGCCCGAAACCGCGTGAGACCAATGTTTGGTAGTACAAGGAAATTACTTTTCTAATAACTCCGACCCGTGAAACCTACCGGCCCGACGTCCAAAGGTCTAAACCGGGGTAGGTTTGTAGCTTCATCTAGACACCACACAACCGCATCCGAAAAACATTCATACACAATGGCCGCCTAAGCACACATGTGCGCGGCCGAAATTGCTCCTGCCCACTATTTGGGACACCTGAGATTACCATCCTACCCCCGACCCGCAGTAGGTCCGAAATTTAAGAGGGGGGCAAAGTTTGTACTTTTCCCAAGTTTCAAACAAGCGTGTCCCATCTTTTGTTCAAAAAAGCCAAAAACAAGTGCATCCCAGACCGAAACATGGTTCCCCCCACCCGTTCGATTCCCCATTCGTACTCCGTGGGTGCCAAAACTACCTCTCCACCAGCCGCGAAACCCCGGCGTCCTTCGTCCGCCACCCCATCCCACCCATCAACCGCCGCCCTCCTCCATAACACCGGAGCCGATACCCCGACGTCGTCGTCCACCGCAACCTCAACCGCAACGCCCTCCACGGCTAGTAGTTGAAGCCGAGGCCGAGTCGTCCGTACCCGAGCCAGTTCAACCACGCCGTCATGCGCCTCACCGCTGTCATTCCAACTTCGCCACCCTCCACCGCACCGGAGTTGTTCCTGCTATGCCGTCCTACGCCACCTCGGATCTGCTTCCCCTCCGCCGACATACGGCCACGGCAACACAGTCAACAATTTGGACATGGGTTCGTCCAAGCCTGCACCCTCCAGAACATCGGTTTCCCCGGTAAAAAGAAGAAAATCAGCGCGACTTGTGGAGGTGACCACACCGACAACCGAAAAAGGTACTCCTGTTCCCCTATTCGTGCAAATCTTACGTCTCTGCTTGCACGGTATTCATCCCACAGAAGACACTAGTTGACAGCTTCTTCTTGATACTAGATGTTCCTAGTAACTCGCGATGCACAAGGTTTCTCCTCATATACTATTTCACCTTAGCTAGAGGTCCGTCGCCCCCTGAATTTCAATTTCTGGCCACTTGATTCCCAATTAACGGAAGCATTCCCCGGCGTAATAGGCGCTAGTACGCCTATTACGTCGGGGAAGCAGCGCCTTGGTGTTTATCTTGTTGGGGAACGTAGCAGAATTTTAAAATTTTCTACGCATCACCAAGATCAATCTATGGAGTCATCTAGCAACGAGGGAGAGAGGAGTGCATCTACATACCCTTGTAGATCGCGCGCGGAAGCGTTCAAGAGAACGGGGTTGATGGAGTCGTACTCGTCGTGATCCAAATCACCGATGACCTAGTGCGGAACGGACGGCACCTCCGCGTTCAATACATGTACAGTTGGGAAGACGTCTCCTCCAACTTGATCCAGCAAGGGGGAAGGAGAGGTTGATGAAGATCCAGCAGCGCGACGGCGTGGTGGTGGATGCAACGGTGATCTCGGCAGGGCTTCGCCAAGCACATGGAGATGGAGGAGTGTCACGGGAGGGAGAGGGAGAGGCTAGGGGCTAGGGTGCGGCTGCCCTCCCACCCCCCAACTATTTATAGGACCCCTAGGGGGGCGCCGGCCCTAGGAGATGCCATCTCCAAGGGGGCGGCGGCCAAGGGGGGTGGAGTGCCCCCCAAGCCAAGTGGGGCGCCCCCACCCCTAGGGTTTCCAACCCTAGGCACAGGGGAGGCCCATGGGGGCGCACCAGCCCACTAGGGGCTTGTTCCCCTCCCACTTAGCCCATGGGGCCCTCCGGGATAGGTGGCCCCACCCGATGGACCCCCGGGACCCTTCCGGTGGTCCCGGTACAATACCGATTACCCCCGAAACTTTCCCGATGGCCGAAACTTGACTTCCTATATATAAATCTTCACCTCCGGACCATTCCGGAACTCCTCGTGACTCCGAACAACTTTCGGGTTACCGTATACTAATATCTCAACAACCCTAGCGTCACCGAACCTTAAGTGTGTAGACCCTACGGGTTCGGGAGACACGCAGACATGACCGAGACGACTCTCCGGTCAATAACCAACAGCGGGATCTGGATACCCATGTTGGCTCCCACATGCTCCTCGATGATCTCATCGGATGAACCACGATGTCGAGGATTCAATCAATCCGTATACAATTCCCTTTGTCAATCGGTACGTTACTTGCCCGAGACTCGATCGTCGGTATCCCAATACCTCGTTCAATCTCGTTACCGGCAAGTCACTTTACTCGTACCGTAATGCATGATCCCGTGATCAACCACTTGGTCACATTGAGCTCATTATGATGATGCATTACCGAGTGGGCCCAGAGATACCTCTCCGTCATACGGAGTGACAAATCCCAGTCTCGATTCGTGCCAACCCAACAGACACTTTCGGAGATACCTGTAGTGTACCTTTATAGTCACCCAGTTACGTTGTGACGTTTGGCACACCCAAAGCACTCCTACGGTATCCGGGAGTTGCACAATCTCATGGTCTAAGGAAATGATACTTGACATTCGGAAAAGCTATAGCAAACGAACTACACGATCTTTGAGCTATGCTTAGGATTGGGTCTTGTCCATCACATCATTCTCCTAATGATGTGATCCCGTTATCAATGACATCCAATGTCCATAGTCAGGAAACCATGACTATCTTTTGATCAACGAGCTAGTCAACTAGAGGCTCACTAGGGACGTGTTGTGGTCTATGTATTCACACATGTATTACGATTTCCGGATAACACAATTATAGCATGAACAATAGACAATTATCATGAACAAAGAAATATAATAATAACCATTTTATTATTGCCTCTAGGGCATATTTCCAACAGTCTCCCACTTGCACTAGAGTCAATAGTCTAGTTACATTGTGATGAATCGAACACCCATGCAGTTCTGGTGTTGATCATGTTTTGCTCTAGGGAGAGGTTTAGTCAACGGATCTGCCACATTCAGGTCCGTATGTACTTTACAAATCTCTATGTCTCCATTTTGAACACTTTCACGAATGGAGTTGAAGCGACGCTTGATATGCCTGGTCTTCCTGTGAAACCTGGGCTCCTTGGCAAGGGCAATAGCTCCAGTGTTGTCACAGAAGAGAGTCATCGGGCCCGACGCATTGGGTATGACTCCTAGGTCGGTAATGAACTCCTTCACCCAGATTGCCTCTTGTGCTGCCTCCGAGGCTGCCATGTACTCCGCTTCACATGTAGATCCCGCCACAACGCTTTGCTTGCAACTGCACCAGCTTACTGCCCCACCATTCAAAATATACACGTATCCGGTTTGTGACTTAGAGTCATCCAGATCTGTGTCGAAGCTAGCATCGACGTAACCCTTTACGACGAGCTCTTCGTCACCTCCATAAACGAGAAACATATCCTTAGTCCTTTTCAGGTACTTCAGGATATTCTTGACCGCTGTCCAGTGTTCCATGCCGGGATTACTTTGGTACCTTCCTACCAAACTTACGGCAAGGTTTACATCAGGTCTGGTACACAGCATAGCATACATGATAGACCCTATGGCCGAGGCATAGGGGACGACACTCATCTTTTCTCTATCTTCTGCCGTGGTCGGGCATTGAGCCGTGCTCAATCTCGTACCTTGCAATACAGGCAAGAACCCCTTCTTTGACTGATCCATTTTGAACTTCTTCAATATCTTGTCAAGGTACGTACTCTGTGAAAGACCAATGAGGCGTCTCGATCTATCTCTATAGATCTTGATGCCTAATATATAAGCAGCTTCTCCAAGATCCTTCATTGAAAAACACTTGTTCAAGTAGGCCTTTATGCTTTCCAAGAATTCTATATCATTTCCCATCAACAGTATGTCATCCACATACAATATGAGAAATGCTACAGAGCTCCCACTCACTTTCTTGTAAATGCAGGCTTCTCCATAAGTCTGCGTAAACCCAAACGCTTTGATCATCTCATCAAAACGAATGTTCCAACTCCGAGATGCTTGCACCAGCCCATAAATCGAGCGTTGGAGCTTGCACACCTTGTCAGCATTCTTAGGATCGACAAAACCTTCCGGCTGCATCATATACAATTCTTCCTTAAGGAAACCATTAAGGAATGCCGTTTTGACGTCCATTTGCCATATCTCATAATCATAGAATGCGGCAATTGCTAACATGATTCGGACGGACTTCAGCTTCGCTACGGGTGAGAAAGTCTCATCGTAGTCAACCCCTTGAACTTGTCGATAACCCTTAGCGACAAGCCGAGCTTTATAGATGGTTACGTTACCATCCGCGTCTGTCTTCTTCTTAAAGATCCATTTATTTTCTATGGCTCGCCGATCATCGGGCAAGTCAGTCAAAGTCCATACTTCGTTTTCATACATGGATCCTATCTCGGATTTCATGGCTTCCAGCCATTTGTCGGAATCCGGGCCCGCCATCGCTTCTTCATAGTTCGAAGGTTCACCGTTGTCTAACAACATGATTTCCAAGACAGGGTTGCCGTACCACTCTGGTGCGGAACGTGTCCTCGTGGACCTACGAAGTTCAGTAGCAACTTGATCTGAAGTTTCATGATCATCATCATTAACTTCCTCTCTAGTCGGTGCAGGCACCTCAGGAACATTTTCTTGAGCTGCGCCACTTACCGGTTCAAGAGGTAATACTTCATCAAGTTCTACTTTCCTCCCACTTATTTCTTTCGAGAGAAACTCTTTCTCTAGAAAGGACCCATTCTTGGCAACAAAGATCTTGCCTTCGGATCTGAGGTAGAAGGTATACCCAATAGTTTCTTTAGGGTATCCTATGAAGACGCATTTTTCCGATTTGGGTTCGAGCTTTTCAGGTTGAAGTTTCTTGACATAAGCATCGCATCCCCAAACTTTTAGAAACGACAGCTTAGGTTTCTTCCCAAACCATAATTCATACGGTGTCGTCTCAACGGATTTCGACGGAGCCCTATTTAAAGTGAATGCGGCAGTCTCTAAAGCATAGCCCCAAAATGACAGCGGTAAATCGGTAAGAGACATCATAGATCGCACCATATCCAATAGAGTGCGATTACGACGTTCGGACACACCATTACGCTGAGGTGTTCCAGGCGGCGTGAGTTGTGAAACTATTCCACATTTCTTAAGTGTGTGCCAAATTCGTGACTCAAGTATTCTCCCCCACGATCTGATCGCAAGAACTTGATTTTCCTGTCACGTTGATTCTCAACCTCACTCTGAAATTCCTTGAACTTTTCAAAGGTCTCAGACTTGTGTTTCATTAAGTAGACATACCCATATCTACTCAAGTCATCAGTGAGGGTGAGAACATAACGATAGCCACCGCGAGCCTCAACACTCATTGGACCGCACACATCAGTATGTATGATTTCCAATAAGTTGGTTGCTCGCTCCATTGTTCCTGAGAACGGAGTCTTGGTCATTTTACCCATGAGGCATGGTTCGCACGTGTCAAATGATTCGTAATCAAGAGACTCCAAAAGTCCATCTGCATGGAGCTTCTTCATGCGTTTGACACCTATGTGACCAAGGCGGCAGTGCCACAAGTATGTGGGACTATCATTATCAACCTTACATCTTTTGGTATTCACACTATGAATATGTGTAACATTACGCTCGAGATTCATTAAGAATAAACCATTCACCAACGGAGCATGACCATAAAACATATCTCTCATATAAATAGAACAACCATTATTCTCGGATTTAAATGAGTAGCCATCTCGAATTAAACGAGATCCTGATACAATGTTCATGCTCAAAGCTGGCACTAAATAACAATTATTGAGGTTTAAAACTAATCCCGTAGGTAAATGTAGAGGCAGCGTGCCGACGGCGATCACATCGACCTTGGAACCATTCCCGACGCGCATCGTCACCTCGTCCTTCGCCAGTCTCCGCTTATTCCGCAGCTCCTGCTTTGAGTTACAAATGTGAGCAACCGCACCGGTATCAAATACCCAGGAGCTACTACGAGTACTGGTAAGGTACACATCAATTACATGTATATCACATATACCTTTAGTGTTGCCGGCCTTCTTGTCCGCTAAGTATTTGGGGCAGTTCCGCTTCCAGTGACCACTTCCCTTGCAATAAAAACACTCAGTCTCGGGCTTGGGTCCATTCTTTGGCTTCTTCCCGGCAGCTTGCTTACCGGGCGCGGCAACTCCCTTGCCGTCCTTCTTGAAGTTCTTCTTACCCTTGCCTTTCTTGAACTTAGTGGTTTTATTCACCATCAACACTTGATGTTCCTTTTTGATTTCCACCTCTGCTGATTTCAGCATTGAATATACCTCAGGAATGGTCTTTTCCATCCCCTGCATATTGAAGTTCATCACAAAGCTCCTGTAGCTCGGTGGAAGCGACTGAAGGATTCTGTCAATGACCACGTCATCCGGGAGATTAACTCCCAGCTGAGTCAAGCGGTTATGCAACCCAGACATTTTGAGTATGTGCTCACTGACAGAACTATTTCCCTCCATCTTATAGCTGAAGAACTTGTCGGAGACTTCATATCTCTCGACCCAGGCATGAGCTTGGAAAACCATTTTCACCTCTTCGAACATCTCATATGCTCCGTGTCTCTCAAAACACTTTTGGAGCCCCAGTTCTAAGCTGTAAAGCATGCCGCACTGAACGAGGGAGTAATCATCAGCACGTGACTGCCAAGCGTTCATAACATCTTGGTTCTCTGGGATGGGTGCGTCACCTAGCGGTGCTTCTAGGACATAATCTTTCTTGGCAGCTATGAGGATGATCCTCAGGTTCCGGACCCAGTCCGTATAGTTGCTGCCATCATCTTTCAGCTTGGTTTTCTCTAGGAACGTGTTGAAGTTGAGGGCAACATTAGCGTGGGCCATTTGATCTACAAGACATAGTGTAAAGATTTTTAGACTAAGTTCATCTAATCAAATTATTCAATGAACTCCCACTCAGATAGACATCCCTCCAGTCATCTAAGTGAAACATGATCCGAGTTAACTAGGTCGTGTCCGATCATCACGTGAGATGGACTAGTCAACATCAGTGAACATATTCATGTTGATCGTATCTTCTATACGACTCATGCTCGACCTTTCGGTCTTCCGTGTTCTGAGGCCATATCTATACATGCTAGGCTCGTCAAGTCAACCTAAGTGTATTGCGTGTGTAAATCTGGCTTACACCCGTTGTATTCAAACGTTAGAATCTATCACACCCGATCATCACGTGGTGCTTCGAAACAACGAACCTTCGCAACGGTGCACAGTTAGGGGGAACACCTTCTTGAAATTATTATGAGGGATCATCTTATTTAAGCTACTGTTGTTCTAAGCAAATAAGATGTAAAACATGATAAACATCACATGCAATCAAATAGTGACATGATATGGCCAATATCATTTGCTCCTTTTGATCTCCATCTTCGGGGCTCCATGATCATCGTTGTCACCGGCATGACACCATGATCTCCATCATCGTGTCTTCTTGAAGTTGTCTCGTCATCTATTACTTCTACTACTATGGCTAACGCTTTAGCAATAAAGTAAAGTAATTACATGACGTTTATGTTGACACGCAGGTCATAAATAAATAAAGACAACTCCTATGGCTCCTGCCGGTTGTCATACTCATCGACATGCAAGTCGTGATTCCTATTACAAGAACATGATCAATCTCATACATCACATATATCATTCATCACATCCTTTTGGCCATATCACATCACACGGCACATGCTGCAAAAACAAGTTAGACGTCCTCTAATTGTTGTTGCAAGTTTTTACGTGGCTGCTATAGGTTTCTAGCAAGAACGTTTCTTACCTACGCCAAAACCACAACGTGATATGCCAATTTCTATTTACCCTTCATAAGGACCCTTTTCATCGAATCCGATCCGACTAAAGTGGGAGAGACAGACACCCGCCAGCCACCTTATGCAACTAGTGCATGTCAATCGGTGGAACCAGTCTCACGTAAGCGTACGTGTAAGGTCGGTCCGGGCCGCTTCATCCCACGATGCCGCCGAATCAAGATAAGACTAGTAACGGCAAGCAAATTGACAATATCGACGCCCACAACTGCTTTGTGTTCTACTCGTGCATAGAAACTACGCATAGACCTAGCTCATGATGCCACTGTTGGGGAACGTAGCAGAATTTTAAAATTTTCTACGCATCACCAAGATCAATCTATGGAGTCATCTAGCAACGAGGGAGAGAGGAGTGCATCTACATACCCTTGTAGATCGCGCGCGAAAGCGTTCAAGAGAACGGGGTTGATGGAGTCGTACTCGTCGTGATCCAAATCACCGATGACCTAGCGCCGAACGGACGGCACCTCCGCGTTCAACACACGTACGGTTGGGAAGACGTCTCCTCCAACTTGATCCATCAAGGGGGAAGGAGAGGTTGATGAAGATCCAGCAGCACGACAGCGTGGTGGTGGAAGCAACAGTGATCTCGGCAGCTTCGCCAAGCACAGGGAGATGGAGGAGTGTCACGGGAGGGAGAGGGAGAGGCTAGGGGCTAGGGTGCGGCTGCCCTCCCTCCCCCCACTATTTATAGGACCCCTAGGGGGCGCCAGCCCTAGGAGATGCCATCTCCAAGGGGGGCGGCCAAGGGGGGTGGAGTGCCCCCCAAGCCAAGTGGGGCGCCCCCACCCCTAGGGTTTCCAACCCTAGGCGCAGGGGAGGCCCATGGGGGGGCGCACCAGCCCACTAGGGGCTTGTTCCCCTCCCACTTCAGCCCATGGGACCCTCCGGGATAGGTGGCCCCATCCGGTGGACCCCCGGGATCCTTCCGGTGGTCCCGGTACAATACCGATTACCCCCGAAACTTTCCCGATGGCCGAAACTTGACTTCCTATATATAAATCTTCACCTCCGGACCCTTCCGGAACTCCTCGTGATGTCCGGGATCAAATCCGGAACCCCGAAAAACTTTCGGGTTACCGTATACTAATATCTCAACAACCCTAGAGTCACCGAACCTTAAGTGTGTAGACCCTACGGGTTCGGGAGACACGCAGACATGACCGAGACGACTCTCCGGTCAATAACCAACAGCGGGATCTGGATACCCATGTTGGCTCCCACATGATCCTCGATGATCTCATCGGATGAACCACGATGTCGAGGATTCAATCAATCCGTATACAATTCCCTTTGTCAATCAGTACGTTACTTGCCCGAGACTCGATCGTCGGTATCCCAATAATTCGTTCAATCTCGTTACCGACAAGTCACTTTACTCATACCGTAATGCATGATCCCGTGATCAACCACTTGGTCACATTGAGCTCATTATGATGATGCATTACCGAGTGGGCCCAGAGATACCTCTCCGTCATACGGAGTGACAAATCCCAGTCTCGATTCGTGCCAACCCAACAGACACTTTCGGAGATACCTGTAGTGTACCTTTATAGTCACCCAGTTACGTTGTGACGTTTGGCACACCCAAAGCACTCCTACGGTATCCAGGAGTTGCACAATCTCATGGTCTAAGGAAATGATACTTGACATTCGGAAAAGCTATAGCAAACGAACTACACGATCTTTGAGCTATGCTTAGGATTGGGTCTTGTCCATCACATCATTCTCCTAATGATGTGATCCCATTATCAATGACATCCAATGTCCATAGTTAGGAAACCATGACTATCTTTTGATGAACGAGCTAGTCAACTAGAGGCTCACTAGGGACGTGTTGTGGTCTATGTATTCACACATGTATTACGATTTCCGGATAACACAATTATAGCATGAACAATAGACAATTATCATGAACAAAGAAATATAATAATAACCATTTTATTATTGCCTCTAGGGCATATTTCCAACAGTCTCCCACTTGCACTAGAGTCAATAGTCTAGTTACATTGTGATGAATCGAATACCCATGCAGTTCTGGTGTTGATCATGTTTTGCTCTAGGGAGAGGTTTAGTCAACGGATCTGCCACATTCAGGTCCGTATGTACTTTACAAATCTCTATGTCTCCATTTTGAACACTTTCACGAATGGAGTTGAAGCGATGCTTGATATGCCTGGTCTTCCTGTGAAACCTGGGCTCCTTGGCAAGGGCAATAGCTCCAGTGTTGTCACAGAAGAGAGTCATCGGGCCCGACGCATTGGGTATGACTCCTAGGTCGGTAATGAACTCCTTCACCTAGATTGCCTCTTGTGCTGCCTCCGAGGCTGCCATGTACTCCGCTTCACATGTAGATCCCGCCACAACGCTTTGCTTGCAACTGCACCAGCTTACTGCCCCACCATTCAAAATATACACGTATCTGGTTTGTGACTTAGAGTCATCCAGATCTGTGTCGAAGCTAGCATCGACGTAACCCTTTACGACGAGCTCTTCGTCACCTCCATAAACGAGAAACATATCCTTAGTCCTTTTCAGGTACTTCAGGATATTCTTGACCGCTGTCCAGTGTTCCATGTGGGGATTACTTTGGTACCTTCCTACCAAACTTACGGCAAGGTTTACATCAGGTCTGGTACACAGCATAGCATACATGATAGACCCTATGGCCGAGGCATAGGGGACGACACTCATCTTTTCTCTATCTTCTGCCGTGGTCGGGCATTGAGTTGTGATCAATCTCGTACCTTGCAATACAGGCAAGAACCCCTTCTTTGACTGATCCATTTTGAACTTCTTCAATATTTTTTACATGAACCACCATCCCGTGAGCACCAGAAGAAAAATAGCTAGTCAGGGCACTGGCCGAGCCAGTGACAAGCCCAGCAAAGATAGGCATCACCTGGAAGCCAACTAAAAAGCTGCGATGGTGGTGAAGCAGCCTGCCTCCCACCAGGCTCTCAGGTCCTAGATGATCATGCTCACCACTCCAGCCGGATGTCTAGCTTGTATTGCTTCCAATTTGGTTAAATTGCATCTGCTTAGCTTACACATTATACCTTTGAATATGACATGCCTTTCTGTTTTTGGTACATACTAGTACATCTGTGTATTAACCATGTTCTTACATCAAACTAATATTCTTGTGTATCCCTCATCAATCACTTATGACGAGGCAGGCAGGCAAGGGGACTACTCCTCATTTAAAGAATGCAGCGTCAGCCTCCTGACATGATTCTCAAGAAACAGAAATTCTAGATGAAGATAGTGAACGTAGCTCTATAGTTGATTACAGCATTTCCCCTACACTACCATCGCAGGTGCTTTCTCTAACTTGGCAGCGTGATATGTGGTTGCATGTTGCATATGGTGTCTAGATTGTAATTCTTCCAATCTGGTTAAACTGCATGTGCTAGTATGCTTAGCTTATACATTATACCTGTTAATGTGACATGCCTTCCTGTATTTAGTACATAGTACATCTGTCTATTAAGCATGTCCTTACATAAAACTATTTTTTTTGTATCCCGCATCAACCAACATGACGAGACACCTTTAGTATATGCAGTGCGATATTAGTTGCATCTTTCATATGATTTATAGCATGCACTGCTTCTAATTTGTTGAAATTCCATTTATGATGGGACACTTTTAACTTGGCAGAGTCATATTGGTTGCATCTTTCATGTGGTGTCTAGCTTGCATTGCTTCTTATTTGCTGGAATGGTTTCTGCTTAGTTTACACAAACAGTTGTGAACATGCCATGCCGTCCTGTTTTTCGTACATATTCCATCCTGGTATCATGTGTTTGCCTTACATCAAAGTAGTGATTGTCAGTATCATGCATGAATGAGTTCTGAAGAGAGAATTTTATTGCTTTTTCATGTCGGTTTTACTTGACAATTCAAAATCAATAAAGCAGAAGGAAGTTAGCAAGGCAGCGGGTAAAGGTGCTCCTTCCGAATGGAGGGCCTCTACAGTTTCTACTCCTCCACACCCCCAAGATGATTTCCGAGACAACACATGCATAGACACTCAACAAAGCTGTGTTTATGATGAGCACGTCTCCCCTAGTGCAGCATCACCGGTGCTCCCTCTAACTTGGCACTGTTATATGTGGTTGCATGTTATGTGTGATGTCTAGCTTGTATTGCTTCTAATTTTGTTGAATTCCATCTGCTTACTTTACACATTATACTCGAATAAGACACGTGTTCCTGTTTCTAGAACATACAATATCTGTCTATCACACCATGTTCTTACATCAAATTACTACTGTTGTGTAACCTGCAACAATCACTTATCATAAGACACATTTGACTTTGGAGTGTGATATAGGTTACATCTCACATTCTTGTCTATCTTGTATTACTAATTTGTTGAAATGGCACTTATGACGAGACAGTTTTAACTTGCTAGAGTGATATTCGTTGCATCTTTCATATGGTGTCTAGCTTTCATTGCTTCTAATTTGTTGAAATGTCTTCTCCTTAGTTTACACATCATAAGATGTGAATATGCAATGTTGTGAATGTGCAATGGCACTAATGATGAGAGACCTCTAACATGGTAGTGTGATGTTGTTTGCATCTTGCATATGATTTATTTCTTGTACTACTTCACTTTTTTTTAAACGCCATTTATGATGAGACACTGTTAACTTGGCAGAGCGATATTTGTAGCATCTTTCATATGGTGTCTACCTTCCATTGCATTGCTTCTAATTTGGTGAAATGTCTTCTTCTTAGTTTACACATCATAGTTCTGGTTATCTCTTCTGTCCTGTTTTTCATACATATTACATCCTCCTATCATGTGGTTGTCTAACATCAAAGTTCAGTTCGTCTGCATCACGCACCAATTTGTTCTGAAGAACTAAATTGTTATTCGTTTTTCTTGTCGTCTTGACTTAACATGGCACAGAGAAAGAGGAAGAAACGCATAATGGCAGGGAATGAGAAGCGGATGAATCCTGCAGATTCTGTTGGTACTAATGGTGCAATAGAAGGTCAAAGTCCAGCAAAAAATTCTACAAACACGACATCCCATGCTACACGAGTTGCAAAAAAAGACAAACAGAAACAAATAGCTACCACCAAACAAGCAGAGACAGCCCTAGTTCTTGCAACACCTACCACAGTACTACCAGCTGCACGACGTACTCGTGCGTCAACTAAGCTAGCAGCACGTTCCCAAGCTCCCTTGCCACCTGACACTACTTCCCAAGCACTATTGACACAAGACGAGTTGGCAATATCAAATGAACCTTGTGAGCTTCAACAGCAAGAAGGTAGTTGCTGGAGTCAAGTTATAGTTGCATGCTTCTTTATATGTAGTCTCACAGTTTGATGTACACTAACACTTCCTATGTTTGTTGTTGGACTAGCACCTAGGCGCAAGAGGAACAAACATCAGGGATAATGCTCGATAGGTTAACTAAATCTAGAGGAGGAAGAATGGAGATTCGTTTTGAGGCAGGTTTAAAAAGGCCACGTGATGCTACAGAGTCAGCCAAGTTAGTATCAGAGGCAGCGGTTGTTGTTAGGTGTCATGTATGTATCCTCCCAACATGGATTCAGTACAAGAATGACAAAGACAAAACCCAGTTCAACATCTTCCTCGACCATTTATCTGTAAGTATGGTTATGTATGGAAACTAGTAATATCGTCTTGCCCTGTCCAATACTTTCTAGGTTGCTGATAATGAGACTCCCGTAATTTTCAACAGATGAGGTTCAAGTTGGATAGCCAAGATGATGCAACCAGACAAGCTTGCACCCATGTTTTCAAGTCTGCTCTGCGACAGTATCGGTATAACTTGAGGAAAACTCACTTTGAAGGCAAGGCTAACAGTGAACTTTCCCAAACATCTCCAGTGGAAAATATATCTGATGAAGACTGGAGAGGCCTCGTTAAACACTAGTCTGATCCAAAGTATCAAGTACATTATATATATGTCATCAGATCACATGTTGAAGTCCTATTTACGCATGTGCCACACAAATCCATCTTCTTGTAGGTGAACTGTTCAAAGAACAAGGCCAACCGTATGAAAGTGAAATTCCAACAGACGACAGGATCTCGTAGCTATATTGCACACTGCGTTGCTCTTGTAATTAGTTGTTGTTTCACTCTTTTCGTTGTACCATATTATCAGATCTGTATTGACTTGTTCCAAATACAGAGTAAAGCCCGCAAGGACCAAAAAGTACCTGAACCAAATGCTGTGGAAATCTTCAAGGACTGTCACACCAGCAAGAAGAAGGGCATGACTACACCAGTCAAAGCCGTTGTTGTAAGTCCTTAATCCTCATGCCTTTTAACTACTACTTACTCTGACTTGTGCCTTGAACTGCATGGTTTGCAGCCAATGTCTATTACTCTTTTCAATTTTATACACAATAGTCTTAGCGTATCATTGCACCTTACAAGGTTTAAAAGAGAGGAGTGATGTTCCTTTGATCTTGACCCGTAATCTAGTTCTGTGCTGGACTTGCCCACACAACGTTACAATTGCCTGTTTGTCTGTTCTCAGTTGTTTTGTGATACAAATGACGTCATACTATGCTTACTGTATTATAAACTTCGTCTCTTTATCCTTAGCCCTCAATACAATGTGAAGAAATAGACAATACATTAGCGATGGTACATGGTCATATGTTTGGAACCTGGTTTTATTATGTACTTTGCAATAAAATAGAACTAATATTTTACATGGGTTCACCAGAATAAGTTCTATATATAGACCAAAGCTATTTTGTTTGGTTTTGTTGCCTCCTTAATATCTTTTGTTCTAGTAGTACTAATGTAAAGCCTCAACTTTTCAGCGAGCTATGGAAAAATGGTGGAAGCGCCACCTTCTAAAGGTGGCGAGGCAACTATAACTGCAATGTCAGCTCTTGCTGCAGTGGGTCAGTACCTGTCCACTAACAGTGCCAAAAGCATGTTCTTGCATAATACTGGGTTGGTTCTTAAGGCAATATCGTCTAAACTGCCTCATGATCAAGATATGCAAGCTCAAAGCAATGTTGTATCTGCACTCCAGACACAAGTCCATTCCCTAACAGAGACCCTTTGTGAAACAAGGAGAAACATTGCTCAATGTCGTCAAGATATGCATGGTTTTGAAACCAGACTATCAGACATTTGCTATGTTGTTCAGGAGCCTAGGGGAAATGAAGGCGAGGGTTATGGTGCTCCATTGGACAATATAGCATGAAAACGTAACAGTCAGGTCAAATGAACTGAGCTTCTGAACTTCTCGTGGTGCATTTATCTGCTAGACTGTTAAGTTTTATGCCAACCTTCCTTTTGTTATATAGTTGTAATTTGTTTTGGTGCGATACAAAATTTATTCTTAACATGCAGCCACCGCCTGAAGAAAACAGCAAGCCATTTTTGTATAGTGTAGGGTGTTCCCTATATTTGCACTGGTGGCGATCTTTGATGCCGAGTGGATGTAATCTGTGCAATCGTCTTAATAGCCTAGAGTTAGTTTCGGCCTTATTTATTTCCTAGTCTTCTTTTTCCCTGGTTTGCTAGTGGCCGCAACTACCATGGGCCATATACGGGCCGTAGGATCCATGGGTCTCCTATGGGCCGTCGATAAATTGGCCTGAAATCGGTGGGCCTCGGGCCGTCGGATAAATGGGTCTACATGGGCCATAATCGAGCGTAATTGGTATCGGCCCAGGCCGTTAACAGGCCGTTAACAGGCCCTAGGAAAGCAAAGGCTTAATTCTGTCACAGGCATAACGGGTCGTTAATGGGCCAGAATATAGGACGTGCCAGAAACGGCGCAATGGGTTAACAGGCCAGAAATGGGCTGACTCTTGCCATTGGCCGAATTAGGCCCATTAGGGTAACAGGCCAGTAACGGACTGACTCTTGCCATGGGCCGAATTTGGCCCATTAGTGGAACAGGCCAGTAACAGGCCGACTCTTGCCATGGGCCAAATTTGGCCCATTAGGGGAACAGGCCAGTAACGGGCCGGAAGTAATCGAGGGCCGAAAAGGAGTCCAAGAACGTATGGGCCGTCAATTGGCCGAAAGCTAACACGGGCTGGAAACGGCCCATGTAAATCACGGGCCATTAATGGGTATAAAGAAAATTACTGTTCATTATGGGCTAGAGTCACCGTGGGCCTATAATGGGCCAAAAGATACGAAGGCCTCATATGGGCCGAAAGACGTCATGGGCCACATATGGGCCGAAAGTGAAATGGGTTGGTATTATATTCGACGGCCCACATGACGTTGTTGGGCCTATTTCCTTTAGGGCCTAACGGGCCATGAGTTAACGGGCCGTAAAATGGGCTATTTGCGAAGAGACCGTTAACAGGCTTTTCATGGGCCAGCCCGTTAACTTTTGACCAAGTCAAACAGGCCAGCTTTGTAAGATAAATGGGCCACTGTTGGGTCATGCCATGTGTCGACATATCATAGGCGCCTATCTGACCCACTGACGAGCTGACACGTGTTTCCTCTAGCCAATGATGATTTTACACGTGGAAAATCCCCATTGGTCGGGGCTATTAACGGGTTATCGGATCCAAAACCCGACCCGATAGCTTAACGGCGTTCAGTTACGGTGGATGCCACGTGTTGGTCACCCTTGACGAAAGCACTTCTGTGACGCGCGATTTATCGTCATGGAAGTGGACACTTCCGTGATGATAATTTTGGTAATGTCATGGAACACTTCCACGATAGCACAGGTATGACTATCTTGATTCTGTCAAAAATTTGTCATGGATGTACATGCATGACAAAAAAGCGACCTACTGCGACAAACACGTATCATCATGGAAGTGTATTTTTTTGTAGTGAAGCCAAGTTCTATAATGAAAAAATCCCACTAGTATGTGAAAGTGATAACATAGGAGACTCTCTATCGTGAATATCATGGTGCTACTTTGAAGCACAAGTGTGGTAAAAGGATAGTAACATTGTCCCTTCTCGCTTTTTCTCTCATTTTTTATTTTTATTTGGGCCTTTTCTCTTTTTTATGGCCTCTTTTCTTTCTCTCTTTTTTATTTTTCATCCGGAGTCTCATCCCAACTTGTGGGGGAATGATAGTCTCCATCATCCTTTCCTCACTGGGACAATGCTCTAATAATGATGATTATCACACTTTTACTGTTCTTACAACTCAACAATTACAACTCGATACTTAGAACAAAATATGACTCTATATGAATGCCTCCGGCGGTGTACCAGGATAGGCAATGAATCAAGAGTGACACGTATGAAAGGATTATAAATGGTGGCTTTGCCACAAATACGATGTCAACTACATGATCATGCTAAGCAATATGACAATGATGAAGTGTGTCATAATAAATGGAACGGTGGAAAGCTGCATGGCAATATATCTCGGAATGGCTATGCAAATGCCATAATAGGTAGGTATGGTGGCTGTTTTGAGGAAGGTATAAGGTGGGTGTGTGATACCGGCGAAAAGTGAGCGGTATTAGAGAGGCTAGCAAAGGTGGAAGGGTGAGAAAAGTGCGTATAATCCATGGACTCAACATTAGTCATAAAGAACTCATATACTTATTGCAAAAATCTACAAGTTATCAAAGCAAAGTATTACGCGCATGCTCCTAGAGGGATAGATTGGTAGGAAAAGACCATCGCTCGTCCCCGACCGCCACTCATAAGGAAGACAATCAAAAATAAATCATGCTCCGACTTCATCACATAACGGTTCACCATACGTGCATGCTACAGGAATCACAAACTTTAACACGAGTATTTCTCAAATTCACAACTACTCAACTAGCATAACTCTAATATCACCATCTTCATATCTCAAAACAATTATCAAGCATCAAACTTCTCATAGCATTCAACACACTCATAAGAAAGTTCTTTTACTATTCTTGAATTCCAAGCATATTATGATTATTTAAGCAAATTACCATGCTATTTAAGACTCTCAAAATAATCTAAGTGAAGCATGAGAGATCAATAGTTTCTATAAAACAAATCCACCACCGTGCCCTAAAAGATATAAGTGAAGTACTAGAACAAAACTATATAACTCAAATGATATAAGTCAAGCACATAGAGTATTCTAACAAATTCCAAATCATGTATGGCTCTCTCAAAAGGTGTGTACAGCAAGTATGATTGTGTTAAACTAAATATCAAAGACTCAAATCATACAAGACGCTCCAAGCAAAACACATATCATGTGGTGAATAAAAATATAGCTCCAAGTAAAGTTACCGATAGAAGTAGACGAAAAGAGGGGATGCCTTCCGTGGCATCCCCAAGCTTTGGCTTTTAGGTGTCCTTAGATTATCTTGGGGGTGCCATGGGCATACACAATCTTAGGCCCTTGCCACTCCTTGTTCCATAATCCATCAAATCTTTACCCAAATCTTGAAAACTTCACAACACAAAACTTAAACTAGAAAATCTCGTGAGCTCCGTTAGCGAAAGAAAACAAAAGACCACTTAAGGGTACTATAATGAACTCATTATTTATTTATATTGGTGTTAAACCTACTGTATTCCAACTTCTCTATGGTTTATAATCTATTTTACTAGCCATAGATTCATCAAAATAAGCAAACAACACACACAAAACAGAATATGTCAAAAATGGAACAGTCTGTAGTAATCTGTGGCTAGCGCAAGATCTGGAACCCCAAAAAATTTTAAAATAAATTGATGGACGTGAGGAATTTATCTATTAATCATCTTCAAAAAGAATTAACTAAATAGCACTTTCCAAATAAAAATGGCAGCAGTTCTCGTGAGCGCTAAAGTTTCTGTTTTTTACAGCAAGATTAACAAGACTTTCCCCAAGTCTTCCCAACGGTTCTATTTGGCACAAACACTAATTAAACACAAACAACACAACCTAAACAGAGGCTAGATAAATTATTTATTACTAAACAGGAGCAAAAAGTAAGTAATAAAAATAAAATTGGGTTGCCTCCGAACAAGCGCTATCGTTTAACGCCCCTAGCTAGGCATGAAAAGCAAGGATAGATCTAGGTATTGCCATCTTTGGTAGACAATCCATAAGTGGCTCTCATAATAGATTCATAAGGTAATTTAATTTTCTTTCTAGGAAAGTGTTCCATGCCTTTCCTTAACGGAAATTGGAATCTAATATTTCCTTCCTTCATATCAATAATTGCACCAATCGTTCTAAGGAAAGGTGTACCAAGAATAGTAGGACATGAAGGATTGAAATCTATGTCAAGAACAATAAAATCTATGGGCACATAATTCCTCTTTGAAACAATAAGAACATCATTAAGTCTTCCCATAGGTTTCTTAATAGTGGAACCCGCAAGGTGCAAGTTTAGAGAGCAATCATCAAAATCACGGAAACCTAATAAATCGCGCAAAGTCTTTGGAATCGTGGGAACACTAGCACCCAAATCACACAAAGCATAGCATTCATGATCTTTAATTTTAATTTTAATAGTAGGTTCCCACTCATCATAAAGTTTTCTAGGCATAGAGACTTCTAATTCAAGTTTTTCTTCATAAGATTGCATCAAGGCATCAACGATATGTTTAGTGAACGCTTTATTTTGACTATAAGCGTGAGGAGAATTTAGCACGGATTGAAACAAGGAAATACAATCAATCAAAGAGCAATTTTCATAATTATATTCCTTGAAATCCAAAATAGTGGGTTTAGCAACATCTAGGGTTTTAATTTCTTCAATCCCACTTTCATGAATTTTAGCATCAAGATCTAAAAACTTCGAATTCTTGGAACGTCTTCTAGGTAAAGGTGGATCATAATCAGTCCCATCATTATTAAGATTCATATTGCAAAACAAAGATTTAATAGGGGACACATCAATAACTTTTAGATCTTCATCTTTATTTTTGTAAGAACTAGAAGAACACGCTCTTATAAAGGCATCTTTCTTAGCACGCATCCTAGCGGTTCTTTCTTTGCACTCATCAATGGAAATTCTCATGGCTTTGAGAGACTCATTGATATCATGCTTAGGTGGAATAGATCTAAGTTTCAAAGAATCAACATCAAGAGAAATTCTATCAACGTTCCTAGCCAACTCATCAATCTTAAGCAATTTTTTTTTCAATCAAAGCATTGAAATTCTTTTGCGAAGTAATAAATTATTTAATATTAGATTCAAAATTAGAGGGCATCTTATTATAATTTCCATAAGAATTGTTGTAGGAATAACCATAATTATTAGAGGGATTACTAGGATAAGGCCTAGGATTAAAATTTCCTCTATATGCGTTGTTACCAAAATTGTTCCTACCAACAAAATTCACATCCATAGATTCATTATTATTCTCAATCAAAGTAGACAAGGGCATATCATTAGGATCAGAAGAAACACTCTTACTAGCAAATAATTTCATAAGTTCATCCATCTTTCCACTCAAGACATTAATTTCTTCTAAAGTGATTAACCATAAGTGCACCTTTTTATTAGTAGATCTTTTAGTATGCCATTGAGAATAATTAACCATAATATTATCTAGGAGTTTAGTAGCTTCTCCTAAAGTGATTTCCATAAAAGTGCCTCCCGCGGCCGAATCTAAAAGATTTCTAGAAGCGAAACTCTATTCGGCATAAAAAATTGTATAATCATCCACAAATTCAAACCATGAGTAGGGCAATTACGTATCATTAATTTCATCCTCTCCCAAGATTGTGCAACATGTTCATTATCAAGTTGCTTAAAATTCATAATATCGTTTCTAAGGGAGATGATCTTAGCAGCAGGAAAATACTTAGAGATAAAAGCATCTTTGCACTTATTCCATGAATCAATACTATTCTTAGGCAAAGACGAAAACCAAGCTTTAGCACGATCTCTAAGCGAAAAAGAAAAGAGTTTCAATTTAACAATATCATTATCCACATCTTTCTTCTTTTGCATATCACACAAATCAACGAAGCTATTTAGATGGGTAGCGGCATATTCACTAGGAAGGCCGGAAAACGGATCTTTCATGACAAGATTCAGCAAAGCAGTATTAATTTCACAAGATTCAGAATCGGTAAGAGGAGCAATCGGAGTGCTAATAAAATCATTGTTGTTGGTATTGGTAAAGTCACACAATTTAGTATTATCTTGAGCCATTGTGACAAGCAAGCAAACTAACACACAAGCAAACAAAAAGCAAGCGGGCAAAAAGAGGCAAATAGAGAAAGAGAGGGAGGATAGAGAGAGAGAGAGGGCGAATAAAACGGCAAGGGTGAAGTGGGGGAGTGGAAAACGAGAGGCAAATGGCAAATAATGTATTGCGGGAGATAGGGATTGTGATGGGTACTTGGTATATTGACTTTTGCGTAGACTCCCCGGCAACGGCGCCAGAAATCCTTCTTGCTACCTCTTGAGCACTGTGTTGGTTTTTCCCGAAGAGGAAGGGATGATGAAGCAAAGTAGCATAAGTATTTCCCTCAGTTTTTGAGAACCAAGGTATCAATCCAGTAGGAGGCTACGTGCGAGTCCCTCGTACCTGCAAAAAACAAATAAATCCTCGCAACCAACGCGATAACGGGTTGTCAATCCCTACATGGCCACTTATGAGAGTGAGATATGATAGATATGATAAGATAATATTTTTGGTACTTTTATGATAAAGATGCAAAGTAATAAAAGCAAAGTAAAAAAGAAAAGGGAATTACTAAGTATTGGAAGATTAATATGATGAAGATAGACCCGGGGGCCATAGGTTTCACTAGTGGCTTCTCTCAAGAGCATGAGTATTCTATGGTGGGTGAACGAATTACTGTTGAGCAATTGACAGAATTGAGCATAGTTATGAGAATATCTAGGTATGATCATGTATATAGGCATCACGTCCGAGACAAGAAGACCGACTCCTGCCTGCATCTACTACTATTACTCTACTCATCGACCGCTATCCAGCATGCATCTAGAGTATTAAGTTAATGAAAACAGAGTAACGCCTGAAGCAAGATGACATGATGTAGAGGGATAAACTCATGCAATATGATGAAAACCCCATCTTTTTATCCTCGATGGCAACAATACAATACATGCCTTGTTGTCCCTACTGTCACTGGGAAAGGACACCGCAAGATTGAACCCAAAGCTAAGCACTTCTCCCATTGCAAGAAATATCAATCTAGTAGGCCAAACCAAACTGATAATTCGAAGAGACTTGCAAAGATAACCAATCATACATAAAAGAATTCAGAGAAGATTCAAATATAATTCATAAATAGACTTGATTATAAACCCACAATTCATTGGTCTTAACAAACACACCGCAAAAAGAAGATTACATCGAATAGATCTCCACAAGAGAGGGGGAGAACATTGTATTGAGATCCAAAGAGAGAGAAGAAGCCATCTAGCTAATAACTATGGACCCGTAGGTCTGAGGTGAACTACTCACACTTCATCAGAGGGGCTATGGTGATGATGTAGAAGCCCTCCGTGATCGATGCCCCCTTCGGCGGAGCTCTGGAACAGGCCCCAAGATGGGATCTCGTGGATACAGAAAGTTGCGGCGGTGGAATTAGGGTTTTGGCTCCGTATCTGATCGTTTGGGGGTACGTAGGTATATATAGGAGGAAGGAGTACGTCGGT
Organism: Triticum aestivum; assembly: GCF_018294505.1. Classification (NCBI taxonomy): domain Eukaryota; kingdom Viridiplantae; phylum Streptophyta; class Magnoliopsida; order Poales; family Poaceae; genus Triticum; species Triticum aestivum. The sequence continues at coordinate 363,632,534 of NC_057794.1, forward strand.
GGAGCAACAGGGCGCCCACGAGGGTGGAGGGCGCGCCCCTACCTGGTGGCCTCCTCTTTTGTTTCTTGACGTAGGGTCCAAGTCTCCTGGGTCTTGTTCGTTGAGAAAATCACGTTCCCGAAGGTTTCATTCTGTTTGGACTCCGTTTGATATTCCTTTTCTTCGAAACCCTAAAACAGGCAAAAAAACAGCAATTCTGGGTTGGGCCTCCAATTAGTAGGTTAGTCCCAAAAATAATATAAAAGTGGATAATAAATCCCAATAATGTCCAAAACAGTAGATAATATAGCATGGAGCAATCAAAAATTATAGATACGTTGGAGACATATCATCCACTCCTCTTGAGAATAACCCGCCTAGCATGGAAGATACAGACAGCCCTAGTTGATACATGAGCAATTCAAGCATAAAAAATGTTTATTTGAAGGTTTATATTTTGGCACATACAACTTTACTCGGAACGGCAGGTAGATACCGTATATAGGTAGGTATGGTGGACTCATATGGAACAACTTTGGGGTTTACGGAATTGGATGCACAAGCAGTATTCCCGCTTAGTACAGGTGAAGGCTAGAAAAAGAGTGGGAAGCGACCAGCTAGAGAGCAACAACAGTCATGAACATGCATTAAAATTAATCAACACCGAATGTAAGCATGAGTAGGATATAATGCACCATGAACATAAATATCATAGAGTCTATGTTGATTTTGTTTCAACTACATGCGTGAACATGTGCCAGGTCAAACCACTCGAATCGTTCAAAAGAGGATACCACCCTATCATACCACATCACAACCATTTTAATAGCATGTTGGCACGCAAGGTAAACCATTATAAGCTCCTAGCTAATTAAGCATGGCATAAGCAACTATAATCTCTAATTGTCATTGCAAACATGTTTATTCATAATAGGCTGAATCAGGAATGATGAACTAATCATATTTACAAAAACAAGAGAGGTCGAGTTCATACCAGCTTTTCTCATCTCAATAAGTTCATCATATAATCATCATTATTGCCTTTCACTTGCACGACCGAATAGTGTGGAAAATAATAATAGTGCACGTGCATTGGACTAAGCTAGAATCTGCAAGCATTCAATTCAAGAGAGAAGACAAGGTAATATGGGCTCTTTGTTAGATCAACAATAATGCATATGAGAGCCAATCAACATTTTCATTATGGTCTTCTCCTCTCGACCCCCAAAGAGCAATAAAAGAAATAAAACTATTTACACGGGAAAGCTCCCAACAAGCAAAAGAAGAACGAGAAATCTTTTGGGGTTTTCTTTTTAATTACTACTACTACATGCATGGAAAGTAAACTAATTGAAAAGCTACAACTATTTTTTTTGTTTTTTTCTTAAGTTTTATCAAACACACAAGAAGAAAGCATAAAAAGGAAAATAAACTAGCATGGATGTTACAATGAAAAAGTATGAGCACCGACACCAAGCATGAGTGTGTGAACATAAATGTAATGTCGGTGAGAAATACGTACTCCCCCAAGCTTAGGCTTTTGGCCTAAGTTGGTCTATGGCCATGGCTGGCCTGGTGGATATCCAAAGTAATAGTTCGGGTCGTACTGAGAAGAATCCCCCTGGTGCCACTGGTTGGCGATCCCTTCCAGATTTCACTCAGAAATAGACTGCCGGTGAGGATCAAATTGTGGTTCCGGCTCTGGCTCTATAGCTGGTGTGGGGTTTCGGTAGGCGTGAATGGCCTCCAACGGAACAAGGTACTTGCTTGCAGATAAGTCAAACAAAGGAGGAGCAGGCAAAGTAATAGTCTCAGGGTGATTTTTGTCAAATATCAACTTGTCCTTAAGCATCTTTTCCTTATTCTTAACGATAAAATCATGTGCTACCATACTCTTATAGTCTAGAAAAACAGGAGGCAGCAACTTTTCTTCTTTCTCATAATGCCTAATGGGTATGTTAAAGTGTGCAGCGAGGCGCGAGGCAAAATACCTCCCAAGATGGGGCCCTTAGTACAGTTAAGATTTAACCGCTTTGCAACAATAGCGCCCATACTAAATGTGTCATCATGGAACAAGGCATGTCACAAAATAACAATATCAGGGGCACTAAGGTTGCCACAGTTTCCGCGACCAATTAAGCATCTACTAGCAAATATTGTGAAGTAACGTAAAACAGGAAAATGTATGCTAGTAATTCTTGCATCGGAAACTTTCCTCGTTTCCCCTATAGCAATTGTATCAATAAACCCTTCCACGTCATCACGATGTGGTTCCTCTACACTGCACTCAAAAGGGATCAAACAAACCCGACAAAATTCAAGAAGTGATATCTCCTTATGCTCATCATATAAATAAAATTCCATCGTAGGTGGTGAGCTCCTAGCATGGAAATGAAAGTTTTGCACAAAGATATAGGTGAGTAAGAGATACTGTTTGCGTTGGTCGTGGAGGAAGGCGGTGAGGCCTGCATTCTCAGCCAATTCATAGAAATCATCATAAATCCCGACTGCTCTCAAGAAATCATCACAAGGCCATTCACACGGCCGGACCTTCGCGGTGCGAAGGAGATTATACTTGGCCTTCTTGTTCTCTTCACTTTGTTTATCCTTCGAGCTTCAGCTTGATGAGCCCCTCAAAAATCTCTTCATCTTTTTCTGAAAATTTCTGAAATTTTTAGTAACTTCAAAATAAAAGTGAACCAAACTCAACAAAATTGATAGCAACTACTCCTACAAGTGCCTAGAGACAATATCATGCATCAAAACTACTTTTGACCACATAAATTTGACATGCAAGCTCAAGAACAGGGTCACCTAAGCAGAAAAAATATGCAATAAATAAAGCACTAGAACAAAAACTAATTGGACCATTGGAGGAGTCACATACCAAAGAATAATCCCCCAAAGCAGTTTTGTGAAAGGAGCTTTGAGCAAGGAGATCGAAAATGGCAGCAAGATGAGCTTGGACTCGGGTTTGAGCTAGCTAGTGATGTTTTTGGGAGGAAGAAGGAGTGTGTGGTAGCTGGAATAAGTGGAGGGGAGCCACCATGGGCCCACGAGGCAGGGAGCGCGCCCAGGGGGTGGGCGCGCCCTGGACCCTCGTGGCCAGGTGCTTGCTCCCCTGTTGTATTCTCAGTGCCAAATATTCTCAAATATTCTAGAGAAAATCATATTTAATTTTTAGGGCATTTGGAGAACTTTTATTTTCGGGGTATTTTTTATTGCATTGATAATTCAGAAAACAGACAGAAATTACTATTTTTGATTTATTTAATATAAATAACAGAAAGTAAAAATAGGGTACAAAGAGTTGTGAAAAATAGGAATTCCCAAAGTAATGTCTAAACCCAAGGATTTCACAAATCAAAGATAAAGGATTCCAGAACAAGTAAACACAATTCTCAATTGTCTCAACAACAGAGTTGGATCAGAATAAGGAATAAAAGTCAATTCGTTCGAAATGAGACAAAGAAAAGAGTTTAAAGATGACTCAAAAATTTTGGAAGGATTTTGCCTTCGAAGTTTGTCAGGCAAAATTAGCCCACGTTTTCTAACTTCAACCATCTCATGCTCATCGAAAGGAATCCACTAACAAGGTTGATCAGGTCTTGTTAACAAACTCATTTCGAATAACATGAAACCGGAGAATTTTCGAATAACACTAGGTTACCTCAACGGGGATATGCATGTCCCCAACAATAAGAATATCATATTTCTTCTTGATAGTAGGAAGAGGAAATTCAAAACCTCCAATAGTAATTGTTGAAATTTTTCCAATAGAATTGATAATGTGGACTTGAGGTTGTTTCCTCGGAAAGTGTACCATATGCTCATTACCATTAACATGAAAAGTGACATTGCCTTTGGTGCAATCAATAACAGCCCCTGCAGTATTCAAAAAGGGTCTTCCAAGAATAATAGACATACTATCGTCCTCGGGAATATCAAGAATTACAAAGTCCGTTAAAATAGTAACGTTTGCAACCACAACAGGCACATCATCACAAATACCGACAGGTATAGCAGTTGATTTGTCAGCCATTTGCAAAGATATTTTAGTAGGTGTCAACTTATTCAAATCAAGTCTATGATATAAAGAGATGCATAACACTAACATCGGCTCCAAGATCACATAAAGCAGTTTTAACATAGTTTCTTTTAATGGAGCATGGTATAGTTGGTACTCCTGGATCTCCAAGTTTCTTTGGTATTCCACCCTTAAAAGTATAATTAGCAAGCATGGTGGAAATTTTAGCTTCCGGTATCTTTCTTTTATTAGTAACAATTTCCTTCATGTATTTAGCATAAGGATTCAATTTAAGCATATGAGTCAAACGCATACGCAAAAAGATAGGTCTAATCATTTCAGCAAAGTGCTCAAAATCCTCATCATCTTTTTTCTTGGATGGTTTAGGAGGAAAAGGCATGGGTTTTTGAACACATGGTTCTCTTTCTTTACCATGCTTCCTGGAAACAAAGTCTCTCTTATCATAATGTTGATTCTTTGATTGTGGGTTATCAAGATCAACAGGAGGTACAGTCTCTACATCATTGTCATTACTAGGTTGAACATCAATATGAACATCATCATTAACATTATCACTAGGTTCATGTTCATTACCAGCTTGTGTTTCAGCATCAGAAATAGAAATATCATTGGGATTCTCAGGTGTGTCTACAACAGGTTCACTAGAAGCATGCAAAGTCCTATCATTTTTCTTTTTCTTCCTTTTAGAAGGACTAGGAGCATCAATATTAGTTCTCTGAGAATCTTGATCGATTCTCTTAGGATGGCCCTGAGGATACAAAGGTTCCCGAGTCACTTTACCTCCTCTAGTAGCAACTCTAATAGCAAAGTCATTGTTTTTACTATTCAATTCATTGAGCAAATCATTCTGAGCTTTAAGTACTTGTTCTACTTGAGTGGTAACCATAGAAGCATGTTTACTAATAAGTTTAAGTTCACCTTTAACATTAGCCATATAATCACTCAAGTGTTCAATCATGTAAGCATTATGTTTCAATTGTCTACCAACATAAGCATTAAAATCTTCTTGCTTAACCATAAAGTTATCAAATTCATCCAAACATTGGCTAGCAAACTTAGCAGGAGGGATTTCAGCTTTATCATATCTATAGAGAGAATTTACCTTTACTACCTGTGTCGGGTTATCGAGACCATGTGTTTCTTCAATAGGCGGCAAATTAAGACCATGTATTTCTTCAATAGGTGGTAAATTCTTAACATCTTCAGCTTTACTACCTTTTTCTTTCATTGATTTCTTTGCCTCTTGCATATCTTCAGGACTGAGAAATAGAATACCCCTTTTCTTCGGAGTTGGCTTAGGAGTTGGTTCAGGAAGTGTCCAATTATTTTCATTGGTCAACATATTATTCAATAGAATTTCAGCTTGATCAACAGTTCTTTCCCTGAAACACAACCAACACAACTATCCAGGTAATCTCTGGAAGCATCGGTTAGTCCATTATAAAAGATATCAAGGATTTCATTCTTCTTGAGAGGATGATTAGGCAAAGTATTAAGTAATTGAAGAAGCCTCCCCCAAGCTTGTGGGAGACTCTCTTCTTCAATTTGCACAAAATTATATATTTCTCTTAAAGCAACTTGTTTCTTATGAGCGGGGAAATATTTAGCAGAGAACTAGTAAATCATATCCTGGGGACTACACACACAACCAGGATCAAGAGAATTAAACCATATCTTAGCATCACCCTTTAATGAGAACGGAAATAGTTTAAGGATATAATAGTAGCGAGTTTTCTCATCATTAGTGAACAGGGTGGCTATATCATTTAATTTAGTAAGATGTGCCACAACAGTTTCAGATTCATAGCCATAGAAAGGATCAGATTCAACCAAAGTAATTAACTCGGGATCAACTGAGAAATCATAATCCTTATCAGTAATAAAGATAGGTGAAGTAGCATAAGCAGGATCATATTTCATTCTAGCATTCAGAGATTTTTCTTTAAGCTTAGCTAATAGTTTCTTAAGATCACTTATATCATTGCAAGCAAGAAAGTCTCTAGCAGTTTCTTCATCCATAACATAACCCTCTGGGACAACAGGAAATTCATATCTAGGGGGAGAATCTTCATCATCACTTTCATCAATATTATCAGTTTCAATAATTTCATTCTCTCTAGCCCTAGCAAGTTGTTCATCAAGAAATTCACCAAGTGGCACAGTAGTATCAAGCATAGAAGTAGTTTCATCATAAGTATCATGCATAGCAGAAGTGGCATCATCAATAACATGTGACATATCAGAATTAATAGTAGAAGCAGGTTTAGGTGTCGCAAGCTTACTCAAAACAGAAGGTGAATCAAGTGCAGAGATAGATGGCAGTTCCTTACCTCCCCTCGTAGTTGAGGGATATATCTTGGTTCTTTGATCTTTCAAGTTCTTCATAATGATAAGCAGATATAAATCCCAAGTGACTCAAAGAATAGAGCTATGCTCCCTGGAAACGGCGCCAGAAAATGTTCTTGATAACCCACAAGTATAGGGGATCGCAACAGTCTTCGAGGGTAGAGTATTCAACCCAAATTTATTGATTCGACACAAGGGGAGCCAAAGAATATTCTCAAGTATTAGCAGCTGAGTTGTCAATTCAACCACACCTGGAAACTTAATATCTGCAGCAAAGTGTTTAGTAGCAAAGTAATATGATAGTAGTGGTAACGGTAGCAAAAGTAATATTTTTGGGTTTCATAGTGATTGTAATAGTCTCAACGGAAAAGTAAATAAGCGAAGAACAATATATGAAAATCTCGTAGGCATTGGATTGGTGATGGAGAATTATGCCAGATGAGATCGATCATGTAACAGTCATAACCTAGGGTGACACAGAACTAGCTCCATTTCATCAATGTAATGTAGGCATGTATTCCGAATATAGTCATGCGTGCTTATGGAAAAGAACTTGCATGGCATCTTTTGTCCTACCATCCCGTGGCAGCGGGGTCCTAATGGAAACTAAGGGATATTAAGGCCTCCTTTTAATAGATTACTGGACCAAAGCATTAACACATAGTGAATACATGAACTCCTCAAACTACAGTCATCACCGGGAGTGGTCCCGATTATTGTCACTTCGGGGTTGCCGAATCATAACACGTAGTAGGTGACTATAGACTTGCAATATAGGATCAAGAACTCTCATATATTGATGAAAACATAATAGGTTCAGATCTGAAATCATGGCACTCGGGCCCTAGTGACAAGCATTAAACATAGCAAAGTCATAGCAACATCAATCTCAGAACATAGTGGATACTAGGGATCAAACCCTAACAAAACTAACTCGATTACATGATAAATCTCATTCAACCCATCACCGTCCAGCAAGCCTATGATGGAATTACTCACGCACGGCGGTGAGCATCAAGAAATTGGTGGAGGAAGGTTGATGATGATGATGGCGATGGATTCCCCTCTTCGGAGCCCCGAACGGACTCCAGACCAGCCCCGCCGAGAGAGTTTAGGGCTTGGCGGCGGCTTCGTATCGTAAAACACGATGAATCCTTCTCTCTGGTTTTTCCCCCGAAAGTGAATATATGGAGTCAGGGTTGAGGTTGGTGGAGCATCAGGGGGCCCACGAGGCAGGGGGCGCGCCCCCACCCTCATGGACAGGTGGAGGCCCCCCTGACGTGGATCTTTCTTCCAGTATTTTTTATATATTCCAAAATAATTCTTCGTTGATTTTCAGGTCATTCTGAGAACTTTTATTTCTGCACAAAAATAGCACCATGGCAATTCTGCTGAAAACAGCGTCAGTCTGGGTTAGTTCCATTCAAATCATGCAAGTTAGAGTCCAAAACAAGGGAAAAGTGTTTGGAAAAGTAGATATGATGGAGACGTATTAGGGGTTTGTTTGGGGTATCGTCACCCCGACCGGAAGCAATAAGAGTTTCTCCTCAACTTACTGAACCTGCTGAAAATATTTATTATGAAATTCCTTTGGGTATGTTAGAGAAACTACTCGGTAATCCTTATGCAAGAGATGGAACAATACATCCTGATATGCACTTGACCTATATATGTGAAATGTGTGGATTGCTTAATCCTGCAGGTTTATCCCAGGATGGTGTTAAGAAGAAAATATTTCCTTTATCTTTGGGGGAAAGGCATTGACATGGTATAGGCTATTGGATGATACTAGAACATGGGAATGAAACCGGCTGAAGCTGGAATTTCATCAGAAGTTTTATCATATGCATTTGGTTCATTGTGATCGGAATTATATTTATAATTTTTGGCCTCATGAAGGAGATAGCATCACTCAAGTTTGGGGCAGGATTAAATATATGATGCACACATGCCCCAATAATAAGCTCAAAAGATAAATAATTATACATAATTTTATGCTCGGCTTTCTCGTAATGATCAACCAATGCTCGATACTTTGTCTATTGGTTCCTTTATGAAGAGAACTATTGAATTCAAATGGAATCTTCTGGAAAGAATTAAACATAACTATGAATGTTGGGAATTTGTCAATGGTAAAGAGTCAGGTATAAATCTTGAGTTTGATTGTGTTAAATCTTTTATGGAAACCAATGTTTTTCATAAGTTTAGTACTAAATATGGACTTTACTCTGAGATAGTAGCTACATTTTGTGAATCCTTTGCTACTCATGTTGATATCCCTAAGGATAAGTGGTTTAAATTTCATTCACCTATTAAAAAAATGTTTGAGGAACCTGTTATAGTTGAAGATGAAACAATCATTTATAATGTTGATCCAGTTGTGCCTACTGCTTATATTGAGAAACCTCCTTTCCCTATTAGGATTCAGGAACATGCTAAAGCTTCAACTTTGGTTAATAAAAGTAATGCTTGAAAGAGCAATCATGCCCTTACATCATGTTTTGATGTTGATGACAATATACATGTAGGGGACTAACAATGGTTGTCAAGTAAATCTCAGGTATTAGTCCCCGGTTCATCGATGTGTGTGGATCAAGAGCTTACAAGTGATTTTACTCAAGGATGAAGCATAAAAGTTTGATTACACATTTGTTTGCTTGAGTATAGGATCCCGCACTATTAAGAGGGGATCGATAGGGTTAGTTAAAGGCTTGATCTTGCCACAAACCTCCTGACCATACTGCACATGCCAAAAACCTTCATGTTCTGTCTCTTGGCTGCCGGATGTCCGGGCTTCATGCCGAATGTCCGGCCTCCTTGTCGGATATCCAGGCCTAGCCATCCAGAGAGCAGTTCTATACTGGGTTGCACGCCAGATGTCCGGGCTTTCCCCGGATGTCTGGGCCTTCCTGTTACGTCGGATGTCCGGGCCCCATTCCGGATATCCGGGCATAGCTATCCAGAGAACGTCTTTATGCTGGGCTGCGCGCCGGATGTCCGGGCCTTCCTGATATGCCAGATGTCCGGGCTTGGGCCCCGAAAGTCCGGCCCCTCTGTTCTTTTGTTCTGCGTTTGTTCTGTTCCTCATAGCTTACCAAACCGGATGTCCGGCCCCTTGCCCGGATGTCCGGCCTGCTCACTCACTTACACTGCAACGGCCATATTGAGCTCACACACTATATATATCCCTTCTTCCCCTTGGGAGAGGGTTGACCACTCACTTTGAACAAACCCTAGAACACATTTCACTCTCTCTCTCTCTCATTCATCCACACCAAATCTTAGATCCCCAAGGGATTTGAGAGCTTTTGAGAGAAGTTGTCCGATCAAGTGATAGATCCACTCATTCCCCTTCTTTGCACCAAAGGAATTCATGATTTGAGCAAGTCTTGAGCTTTTCCCCATCGTTCTTGTTACTCTTGGAGGTTGGAGACTCCTAGGCGGTAGGAGTCTTTCGGAGAGGAATCAACCTTTGTGATTACCCTCGGAAAAGTTTGTGAGGGTTTGGAGACCACCCCAAGATCTACCACTAGTGGTTGAGAAACGCCTTCATGGTGTTGTATCAAAGGGAGAATAGGGTGAGCCTTCTTGGCGTTTGTGTGCCTTCGTGGTAACATCCACCTCTCTAACGGTGACGTAGCTTCCCTCCAAGGAAGTGAACATCGGCATACATCCACGTCTCCCGGAGTTGCGGTTATTCCTAACCCTAACTCTCTACTTTTGGTTACTTGTCTCTTAGTACTTACTTATATCATATTGTGCTTTCTTACTTACATACTTGTGTTACTTGCGTAGCGCTTAGTACTACACTTGCAATTGTTAGGCTCACCTTCATGTTCCGCATTATTGCCTAAAATTGCTAAGTAATAATTAAAATTTGCAATTGTACCTATTCACCCCCCCCCCTCTAGGTCCATCTCGATCCTTTTCAATGCTAAAACACCTAGACCCTCTTAACAAATTAGAGTGGAACCTAATATTGCAATGATTAAAGATCTTTTAGTTGATAATTTTGATGGACATGTTATTTATTTATGTGAGGAATCTACTAGGATTGCTAAGCTAGAAACATCCGATAAAAAGAAACCTATTATTGGCATGCCTGTTGTTTCCGTTAAAATTGGAGATCATTTCTATCATGGTTTATGTGATATGGGTGCTAGTGTAAGTGCTATTCCTTTTACTTTATATCAAGAAGTCATGAATGATATTGCACATGTTGATGTTACTATTAAGCTTGCAAACAGAGATAATATTTCACCTCTTGGGACTGTTAGAGATGTTGAAGTCTTATGTGGTAAGATCAAATACGCTACTGATTGTCAGTTCTTGCATCTCCACAAGATGAGTTTTGTCACATTATATTTGGTAGACCTTTTCTTAATACAATTAATGCTAAGATTGATTGCACTAGGGAAATAGTCAGTGTTAATTTTGGTGATGTATCTCTGAAAATCTCCTTTTATTGATCTGGTATTGGAACAAGAAAGGGTATCCCGCACCTATTTCCCCAGAGGTAACCCTGGGTACCAAACCCACAAAAGAAAGATCCCATTGAAGCAATAGTCTCTAGCAAGCTTTTGCTAAAGTGTCAAATCCAACTTTTGACCGAATCAACAAGAAAATTGTGATTCAAACACTTATAATAAAAATAAGGTGCGGGGATGAGGTCTTAATGCTTACAACCATGTATCGGTGTTGGGATCAAAAATGATATTAGTTTGTGCTCGGGAAGTCACCCATCAAGAGGTGCTTGCTTCGTATTGGTGTGGGGGATGCGTCCAAATTACATCATGACCAGCTCGAGTCCTGCATTGAGAATCAGTTGTCCTACCAAAGGCCCTACCATCTCGCGGGGTTGCCCTGATAGTTAAGATAATAATACAAACAAAAGCATTGGGCGTTTAATGACTACGCCTCATGAATCCCCAAGGATATGACCCATTTTACCCTACTAAACCTTACTGTCACCGGTGTTCGGTATAACACTTCACGGTCCCCTTGCTCCTAGCCTTACCGGTGCTCAATCTCCATGATCATAGGTACTCGCGGGTATGAAGATCACGGACAAGACAAGAGACACTTCACGAAACAATTTTATTTTAGATATATGAGATGTTGTGTCAAAGGCTCCCATTGATCCCTTCACTAAATACCTAGGGTTACAAGGCTCATGCCTCACGCCATACCTTACTGAACTACTCACACATGGAGATCGTATCACGAGAAGAAAACAATAAAGAACACTTCTTGGGATTGATTGATTACAATATGTCTTACAATGGATGCCTTCTGCGATGCACGATTACAACTATCACTACAAAAAAAGACACATCCATGACATTATGGCCCGGACGGAAAAAAAATGTCATGGTTATGACACTTCTATGACAATAATTGTGACAAAAACACGTATCATCATAGATGTGGTGGGCTCCTACTTCTATGACAAAAATCATGATAGAAAATGGGCTTTTCATCCTGGACAGGCTGGGGACGCACCTGCACGACATTCTCTGGCCTTCCATGGCATAAAAATCATGGTAGAAGTGATGGCGAGGTAATTTTTGTGGAGTTCCCAGTTACGGTGGGTAGACGGGGCCAAGCGATGCAGTGGTTTTGTGTGTTTCTCTTGTGTGCGTGATTGTGCGAGGCGCTCGCTAACTGAAAACGAGTGATGCATTCGCTTACTGAACCCAAGAGATCGATCGATCCCACCACATACTTAAGTCGATCGATCCCTTCGCTGCTAACTGAACCCGAGTGATTCCTTCGCTGGTGCTGCTAACTAAACCCGAGCGATCCATTGCTGCTGCTGCTTATACTAAAGCTCGCAAGCCCTCATGCGAGACGTAGCCAGCCGGTGTGTTGGGTTGCTTCTCGACGAATAGTGCATGTTGCTGCCACGCGTGCGATATGTAGAACGAGTCGAGACGTGGTGAGTCGACCTAACCGGTTGGTTGCCTGTGATGAATAGTTCCTGATGGGGGTTAGATATGGACAAGACCTCAGCCGTGTAGGCGGTTGCCGCTAGATGAACAGAAACCCATGGTAGTAGGCGGTTGCCACTGGATGAACAGGACCCCGAGGAGGCCGTGATGCCGTATGCCATGCCCAGCCAATTGGGGGTGGATGAACAGGACCCCATGGAGGCTGGATGAACAGTATCTGGTAGAGGCTGAATGAACAGTACTTTGTGGAGGCTGGAGGAAGTCGACGATGGATGAACAGTAGCCTGTGGAGTCCCATTTTGCGGTACGCCACACCCTCCCGATGAACAGGAACCCGTTTCGATCATAGGTGCTCGAACAGAAGTCTGTTTCCTCCATTTTGCGGTACGCCACACCCCTCCCAATGAACAGGACCCTGTTTCGACCGTAGGTGCTCAAACAGAAGGTTGTTTCCTCCATTTTGTGGTACGCCACACCCCTTCCTATGAACAGGATCCCGTTTCGACTGTAGCTGGTCGAACAAAAGGCCATTTCCTCCATTCCGCGGTATGCCAGACCCCGTTTCGGCTGTTCCGTCCAAGCCGGTTGGCTCCCATTGAACATGATGCATTCCAACCGAGTCGGTTGCCTCCCGATGAACACAACAGTGTTTCCTCCATTCTGACCCAGCCGGTTGGTTGTTGATGAATAAAACGTTGTTGCTGTCGTCCGTTGCCTCTCTATGTACACGGGCCCTGGCCATATGTATGCACGAGTACGCATTCGAGTCCCGCCCATATGTACATACGTGGTCGTATTTTTTGCCATGTGGTTGTGGTTGTACGTACGTGTACACGATTTAGATGGGACTGCATGAACTGCTACTTCAGGTGCTCTACTACGACGTGTCACTACTTACTCGGCCATGGTTCATCCTTGCAGAGACACCGATGGACCAGTATGTATGTACACGTTCGTGACCAGACAGATAACGCTAGTATGCTTCGACCGGGTGGGTCTCAGCTGTCAGGGACGATAAGGAGGCACCTCCTTGTGTGCGAAGATATAGCTGGTGGGTCCCAGCTGTCAAAGGCGGAATCATTTTTTTTGCCTGTAATAAGGAGGCACTTCCACGTGTGAAGATGTAGCTGGTGGGTCCCAGCTATCAGTGGGGGGAATAGGGAGACACTTCCTTCTATGCGAAGATATAGCCGGTGGGTCCTAGCTTTCAGGGCGAGGAATAATTTTATTTTCGCGTAATAAGGAGGTTGTTGCATGAGTGCGTCCATGGACCTGGTGCGTCCCTACTGTCAGCCTCTCCACATATAGTCCTCTTCCGATGTCTCTCATTTGTTGACTACATTGACCACGCCGTGCCGAGCGCACCAAGGCGGTGGACGACGGCGAGGCCCCGGACGGGAACGAGCCGGAGATGGGAAGACGCGGTAGTGGAGTCACAAACAGAGAGGTGTACGAGGGTTAACTTGTTCTGATGCAACGTGATTCTGCAGTCGGTGGAGAATAACATGAGGGATGTCCTGGCCGGCGGTGGGGTAGCGCTTCGCAGCGAGGCGTGCTAAGAAGAGCTGCTAGCCACCGAAGGCGGGAGCAGGTGGTATCGGCGGCGCTGGAGGAAGAAGACGAGAGATTGAATGTGGATGCCGGACATTGAAGTAAGGCTGCCCGTATTAAACAGTGGCTCAGGCGCCATTAATGGAGAGGATGGGAGCGAGGCAGGCGGCCATGGAAGTCAAAGGGCTCGCTCCTAGTGAGCATGCGCAGCGTACAGCTCACACGCTTCCTGGTGAGCGTACGCATTAGAGGACAGCTTGCATGCCTCCTGGTCAGCCTACGCATCGGGCTGCCCTCGCAAACCTCCCTTCTATTCAAGCAGTTGTCCGCACGGCGCCTACTAGCAATTAAAAGTGTGACGCGTGGCATCACGTGAATGGTTAGCAGAACGCCCATGATTTAAATTATACAAACATTTGAGATGATAAGGTGGCAGCTATTTGTTTCAAAATGCCTTTGTTGGTTGTTGCTTCATGGGCCTTCCCTCAAATTGGACACGAAAAATACCACCGCATGTTGGTGCTATTTCATGATAGCATGCCAAGTTTTATGAAATTCAGATGACTTTTGGATTTACTAGAATTTCAAAACCAAGTATCTCAATGTTTGCGGCCGAGGCACGATGCCGAGGTGTTTGAAGTTCATTCTCATTTCTTGCATGGGACCTAAGCATGCATGCAAGGACACACATATGATTTTTCAACCCAATTTGCTACACTGGAACATGTGTCTGTAGTTCAAATTTGAATTATGCACATAAAATGCCTAAAAAATCAGTTAATGCATAAAAATGTCCAAACGAACCCCGAATAATTCCAAAATTTTACATAACACTCCTGTTGCTCTATGTTGTAAAAAATCAAGGCGAGAAGAGGCAACGAATGTCGTTTCATCCAGGAAGGTGACACATGTTCCCTACCGGAACCACGAGGCTTTTTGGGAGAAGCTCTGGTTTATGAGGAGTGTGTACCAAAACCTGCCCCAAATGGGACAATTTTTTTACCACAGCATGTTGGTACCATTCCGTGATAGCATGCCAAGTTTCATGAAATTCAGACGAGTTTTGGATTTACTAGAATTTAAAAAACAAAGTTTCTCAACGTTTTGCCGGCAAGCAATGGTGCCTTGATGTTTGAAATCCACTCTCATTTCTTGCATGGGACCTAAGCATGCACCCTAGGACACACATTTGATTTTTCAACCCATTTTTCTACACTGGACATGTGCATGTAGTTCAAATTCGAATTATGCACATAAAATGCCTAGAAAACTCAGTTAATGTATAAAATGTCAAAATGAACCCAGAAAAATTCCAAATTTTAACACGCCAATCCTATTGCTCTATGTTTCCACTAGGCAAAAATTTGAAAGCATGAAGAGGCAACGAATATTGTTTCATCCACGAAGGTGGCACGTTCCCTACCTGAACCATGTGGCTTGTTGTGAGAAGCTCTGGTTTGTGAGAATCTTATACCCAAACCTACCCCAAATAGGGAAATTCTTGTGCCACAACATGTTGGTGTCGTTCCATGATAGCATGCCAAGTTTCATGAATTTCAGACAAGTTTTGGATTTACTAGAATTTAAAACCATGTATCTCAATGTTCGCGGTCGAGCGATGGTGCCGAGGTGTTTGATATTCATTCTCATTTCTTGCATGCGACCTAAGCATGCAACCAAGGACACATATTTGATTTTTTAACCCATTTTTATGCACTGGAGCATGTGCATGTAGTTCAAATTTGAATTATGCACATAAAATGCCTAGAAAACTCAGTTAATGTATAAAAATGTCCAAACGAACTGTGAACAATTCCAAAATTTAACACGACACTCATGTTGTTATATGTTGACACCAGAAAAATCTGAAAGCAAGAAGAGGCGACGAATATTGTTTCGTCCACAAAGGTGACACATTCCCTACCGGAACCATGAGGCTTCTTGTGAGAAGCTCTGGTTTGTGAGAAGCTTATACCAAAACCTGCCCCAAATAGGACAATCTTTTTACCACAACATGTTGGTGCCATTCCATGATAGCACGCCAATGTTCATGAATTTAAGACGAGTTTTGGATTTACTAGAATTTAAAAACCAAGTAACTCAACATCTGACGGCGAGCCATGATGCCAACTGTCGGGGTGTTTGAAATTCATCCCCATTTCTTGCATGGGACATAAGCATCAACCCACAGACACATATATGATTTATAACCCATTTTGGTGCACCGGAGCATTTGCATGTAGTTTAATTTTGAATTGTGCGCCTGAAATGCCTAGAAAACCAAGTTAATGTATAAAAATGTCCAAACGAACCTGAATAATTCCAAAAAGTTTGACGACACACCTATAGTTGCATGTTTACTGTAGATAAAAATTCTAGCAATTCAAACACCCTCCTTTGCCGTTGTGACCCCATTATAATTTCAAATCAAGACGAAAATCAAGTAGATCACACACAGTTTATTATCACCAACCGTGTGAGATGCAGTACAAAATATCTTGGAGCACTGTCGGAGTAGTATCTTGTAGCTCTGTCTAATTGCTGAACTTGCTTGATTAAGAAGTGTGGGTGTGTTGTAGGCTTTTTTGTGTACCTAAATTATGCAATGACGTGGATGACCACTATAACCAGGGAAATTTGAACCAAAATTTGCACGTTCAAACTCAACACACACGGGGTAAGCTATATGATTCGTTTGTGATGTTCACATATCATACACTATGTTGAATAAGGGATCGTGTCTGATGACACTTTGCGCGCCAGTTTTTCGCTGCACCGAGCCAAAATTTTCGGCTTCCGCGGAAATATCTACCTCCCCGCCCCCTCCCCCTGACCAAAAGCCACATTTCCCCCATTTTCACCTTCCTTTCCAAGTTCAAACCTTTCACTCCTTTCTTGCAGCGCCGCCTCCTCGCCGGTGACCCTCCTTCGCGCTGCTCGACCTCATCGATCTAGGCAGGTAATCCATACCCAACCGCCATGCTCCTCCTCCTTCTATATCACACATGCCCTGACCTCCTGCGTGACACCTTCCACCCAAATCACCGACCCATCCTCCAAATAAGCGCCCCCTAAGCCATGGTGCACGCAGTATAGCCACGAGCTCAAGGAGCATTTGACAATGGAGAAGCAAATCACGGCCGCACGCGCAGATGCGGTTGTGATGGCTGCCATTCGTGCCACCCCCCTGATCTTGGAGGAGCACCTTGTCGTCGAGGCCACTGTCAATGCCTCACGCGCCGACGCCGCCACGCGGTTGGCTGCTTTACATGAAAGTCCATGGCGTTTTCTTGAGGCCACCGTCGATGCCTTCGACGACGACTACGAGGTGTTTTCTCGGCGTGCTCGTGCTTACCTCAAGTCGAGAGCCAGCAGGTTGGTGCCCCAAGTGGATCAGGCAACTCACAGGAGGGCACCCAGGATGTGGAGGCCTCGCCCTCTTCCAAGTACAAGGAGCCAATCCTCATTGATATCTCCGATGATGAGGAGTAGCTTGTCTTATTATCTCACTATAAGGACCTATGTTCAGTTAGCTAGCTATGTCGGTTAAGCATGTTCGGTTTGCCTGTTGCTTGTGCTGCTCCTGCCTTCTCTTAACAAATTCTAGTGAATTGTCCTATGTACTTTTACCATGCAATCTGATCCTCTGGTGTATATGTTCTATATGTCGTGCAATGTGGTGCTCACTTATTCACTGTTTGGTAATTTGTTGTCATGTTCAGCTAACTGCTTGGTTCAATTCTGCAATGTGATGTTCAATTCTTCTGGGTGCAATTTTGTATTGTCTTCCATGTGAGAAATAAATCGAATTTGGTTGTACCAAATACATGAGAAAAAATACAATTGCTATATTTCCAAGTTGTCAAGCATGCTTGGTTTGGTTAACTGTCTGATCTTCTAGTATGTTATATATTATGCAATGTGGTTCTCAGTTAATGTTTGGTTCATTTGTTGTGGTGTTTAGTTAACTATTTGGTTCAATTCTGCAATGCGATGTTTAATTGTTGTGGGTGCATTTTTTATTGTCTACCATGCATGTAAGAAATAAATCAAATTTGGTTGTACTAAATACATGACAAACAAATACAATTGCTATGTTTCCAAGTTGTTAAGCATGCTTGGTTTGGTTAACTGTCTGATCTTCTATTCGGAGTATGTTATATTATGCAATGTGGTGCTCAATTAATGTTTGGTTCATTCGTTGCGGTGTTTAGTTAATTGTTTGGTTCAATTCTGCAATGCGAGGAATAAATCGAATTTGGTTGTACTAAATACATAAGAAACATATACAATTGCTAATTTCCTAGTTCTTAATCATGCTTGGTTTGGATTAAACGGCTTTTTCATGTGGCACAAATTAATCTGATGAATCTGCAATGTGTTTATTTTTCATCAACATATTTTACTTATAGTATGTCAACCCTCACTTAATCTGATCAATAACTACCTTATATGTATTGCGGGGAAACAATGGTAAGCACTGAGGTTTACAATCGAGATTTGCACATGTGTGGTCCTTTGTCTAATAGCACATTATTGTGCAATTGCAGGAACCATCAACATCAATGCCAAGCACTGAGATTTACAATATTGAAGTCTTCCTCAAGAGGACGAAGGATGGATGGTCAATCATACACAGGCACTGACCTAAAGTTGCAAAGACCTTCAACATCAATGAAGGCTCAATATTCGCCTTCCGCTTCAGCAGTTTTTTAGATGAGATTCATCTATCTATCTACCGTCTATGATGCTAATTTCCAAAGGTTATAGATGTTGCATGTGAAACTTGGTGCTAGTGCAGCTATGTAATGGGGTAGCTAGCTATATGCCTATATGGTGTAACTGTTGATGTATTTCAATTGTGAAATCATGGTTCCGTAATACGAAAATAAAATATATTGTGTGCTTAATATGAAATGTCAATTTGATTAATAAATGGATTATTAATAATAGGTCAATTAGCCCGCTTATTGAGTTTTTTATTGCAAATGGTTATTGGGACAACACCATGAGCGATGACCTCAGACAACCCGCACAGTTTCTAGAAAGAAAACGTTGGGTCAATGAACAATCACACACAATTTCCTCTTGAAAACTGTTTGCGTTAGGCCATCTTGCACAAACATTTTTCACATAAAAAGTGTGTGTGATGGACAGTCTATGCCACACAGTTTCTTGTACGCACCGTGCGTGATGCATTTAATTATGCAAACGATAAGATTGTTAATATCGTCTGCAATGGCAACGCTATCATAGACGGTTTGATAGGGAAAATTGTGCGTGATGTACGTGCGAACGGAAACGTTTGTCTGGAGTCATCGTGTGGGATGTACATATGAACGAAAACGTATTTGTTGGATTGACTGTGTGGGATATACATACGAAGGGAAACGTTTCTTTGGAATTCACTATGTGGGTTGTACTTACGAACGGAAATGATTGAGCCTATATAATTGTATGTGATGGTTAGCCCGATCGCACACGAGCTCATTTTGCCTGTCGTGTGTGACCGGAGGGCCTATCCCCTACGTTTTCTGGGTCGTGTGGGAAGGACCCCCCTATCGCCCGCACTAGCAAGACGGCAGTTTAAAATGCCGTTGTGGAAATGAGTTAAAAACCGTTTGTATAGTAGATCTTTGTACCAGCGAAAGTACATGGTGATCTACCTCGAGATCGTATGATTGAGTTCTAACATATTCTGGGATGCATCTACAAACTAAACCCCTCAACTCATATAGGCACTTGGGGTATCTAGGGTTACAAGTATGCCGGCTACAACTAGGGAACATGTCGATCATTTGAATACGCCTTGAAGTGTACGCCAAGTCTTTGAGGATTCCATCTTGAGTACGCCGAGGGCCAGGACTTGTGGGGCCCATTCTTCAGTTGTTGGTGGGTCCTCGGCCCAGCCCATGAAGAGCAGGCCGACATGTTGTGCACCCCCTAATATAGGACTTCGTCACCCCCTACACGAGATCTGTCGGATTTAGCTCTATTAGAATGTAGGGAATTATCTCCTCTAGAGAGCTTAAACCTGGGTAAATCTTCTGTCCTTGTTACCATCATGCCAAGTAACCTAGCTTAGAATACCCGACCGAGGGATCTGTCGGATTTAGCTCTGACATCATCCATGTCGATTTCCAGGTTTCCTGAATCTCTGAGTCATCATCGTCGATTTCTAGGTCATCTAACTCCTCATCTTGCAGATCAAGTAGATCAAATAAGGCATCAAGATCACTAGGGCCAACGCCCTTCATGTCGTTTCCCATCGCCAGCTGAGCATTAGAGGGAGTCGCCATCACGCCCTAGCCACCATGCGTACGGTGCCTAGGACGCCAACGGGAGGATATGTATCCATGGGGGAAACCATGGTCGAAGGGAACTCGGTGATGGAAGTCGCCACATAGGAACAAACCCTAGCCATTGCTTAGAGGGGAAACACTATAATTTTGACGGTTTGAATTGTGTCAAACCAATTCCCTTGCATTTCTCTGTCGGGTCAAATTGTCCGGAAAATTTTCCCCGGACACGTTAAACTAGTAGTGCCACATCACTTTAACACTTGGCAGCAACCAGGTGGTAGGCAATTCTATTGAATGTCACACAATTTTTTTATTTTCTATCATTGTACGTTGTGGTTTAACATGATTCGGCATGGAGAAAAACATCCCAAATTAGTTGAATTTGAGGAATTTACCAATGTGATTTTTGGTTGGTGAAGGTCGTCGCGGAATACCATGGTTGCGAAAGAAGGTGATATTACTTCTCCTTTCGCTCTCTATCGTTGGACACCACATGTTGTTTGATGGAACCGTGTGGAGAAGGGTTCGAGGCCGGAAACATAGCGTTATGTATATTGTCTTGTTATTTTTGGAAAGTGGGAGAGTATTGTGGTATAATGACTTTGAAAAAGAATTAGAAACCCCCCCCCATAGTTCTTGGCCACCGCGGCCTCCCAAGCTCCTCCCCTCCCCACCCACCCACCCACCCGCCGCACCGCAATACAAATCCAACGAGGCTCTTGGCGCCTCCGAGCCGAATCACGGCCTCGAGTGTCGGCGAGGCCGGGAATAAGGCCACAACACTCCTCACCTCCACCACCACCATCGCATTAGTTGGGGACCTCGCACCGGTCACTACAATCTCAAGCTGGCGACGCACGCAAGGTGTTCGACAAAAAGGTTCGGCAACTTTCTTTCCAGTTTTGAATTGGGCTGTTTAAAGCAAAAGCTGGTGTGGATTAAGAAATGCAATTCTGTATTGGGACCTTCCCCTTATGTTATTTGCAACTTTGGATTTCGATCAAAGAGAAAAGCTTTTTCATGGCATTCGTCCGATCACACCAATCTACAATGCCATATCACATTTTAGCCGTATGATGGTCGGAGTGTTGCAAAAAAGAAATAAAAGTTAAGATTGAGGGATGGGCTAGTTGGGAGGCTCCCGATAAGTTGCTTTTGGAATTAAGTTTAGGAGATGGGATAGAGATGCTCTTAGAGCAACAGCTGATGCAAGATACATATTTGGTTGGCTTATAGTCTTTAAAATTAGGAAAACCATCTGATAGACAGAATCAGAAACAAACATGATCATGTAAAGTATACCAAACAGGGTAACCCAAAATTGGAAGAAGAGGAAAATTAAACACATCGTCGGTGTCATTTCATAATCATCTACTACCTTCGTTTGGGCTTATTGGTTCCTTTCAGATTTTGTGCCAAATTTTGACTGTAGATTTGACTAACAAAACATAAATTGCATGTCACGGAAGTTATATTATTGGATTCATATTTGTAAGAGGTTTTCAATGATACTATTTTTGTGGTATATAACTTATTTTTTGATAGTTAAATTAAAGGTCAAAGTTTGACCCCAAAATAATGGGACTAAAAAACCAGAACGCAGGTAGTGGCAATTAGCAGTTGGCTATCCATACGCTATAGTGATTACTCACCAAACAACAGGCGGGTTCTTTTTTTACAACAAATGTAATATTGATGCCTCTCCCCACTTCTCTTTGTAGCTTTTCACCTATACGGTTTCTTCATGTGCAGGAATCGTCTGTCACTTCATCTCCTTTTCCATTCTATGTGAACAAAGGAATCGTTGGTTTAAACATAGGACAAGCCAACAAAAACGATAGGAGGAAGAGAGATATTATTACAATGCAGTAAAGTAAAAAAATGACGTCCATCACGCATTAGGTATTTCTCACCACGAGCAGCTACTTCAGTATTTCTAAGCTAAGGCATTGGGTCTCTCATCTGCAGTCTGCCCCCCTCTTGGAGACAAGCAAGAACCTCTGCAAACTGAAAGAAAGAAGGGATGGTGAAGAAGGGGAAGTGGTCCAGGGAAGAGGATGACTTGTTGAAAAAACACATTGACAAGTATGGCATTGGCCGTAGTTGGCAGGCATTGGCTGAAACCCTAGGTTAGTTTTTTTGCTTTCGCCCATCGCCTTCATTCAACTGTTCATATTGCTGCTACGTTGATCTCCATTTTAACCCCCATACATGCCTTCATTTCAAAATGAAAAGAAAGCTACCCAAATGTGACACGGCTGTTTGTTTGGCTTGCAAATGATCTCTCTAAAAAGTTACAGTTGTTAATTTAGAAGAAAGATTGGTACAACTTATATGGTCTCGTCAGTTCATCATAGTTGCAGAAAATGCATACTGCTTTCTTTTCTAAATTTCTCAGCTTATCTCAGAATTACTTTGGCACGTTTCTTATCGATTTTGTTGTTATGTTTGTGTGGAGAGTTCGGACAGACATCTAGTGTTGCTCTTTGGCCGTTTCCCATGAGAAAACCAGTAGCGTCCTGCACACATACAACTACCATGTTCATACTCTAATTGTCACTCACCACTGTGGCTAAAGCATGATTTCTGAGGATGTTGCTCGTCGATTCGCAGGGCTTCAGCGTTGCGGTCGGGGTTGCCGAGCGCGGTGGCTGAACTACCTCCGGCCGGGACTGAAGCACGGCAACTTCACGCCGGCAGAGGAGAGCATCATCTGTGAGATGTACAGCAAGAGGGGAAGCTGGTAAGTCCCGAAAAAATAAGCATGCCCTGCTGCCATTGCCTGCACGCATCTCAGCTTCTGCTGCCTCTGCCCAACCAACGGCCACACCAATGTCCATCACTGTTTTTCCACAAGTTCAAATTAGCTGAACATTGCTTGCGTGACGCTTCTTGGCTTCTTGCTATTGTGCTTCTTTAACCAATCTGGTGCTGCTTTGGTTGCCATTTGATCGAACAGCTGGTCCGTCATCGCCGCCCAGCTCCCCGGGAGGACGGACCTCGCCGTCAAGAACTACTGGAACGGCACCATCTCCAAGAGGTTCCACTGGGCGAGCAGCGCGGCGGCCGCGCGCCGCAGGCGCAGCGACCACCGCCCCTCCTCCAGCACGACGTCGGACGCCACCAAGCCGGAGGAGCTCGCGCTGGTCGTCCACGGCGAGGGGAGCTCCACGACAGGATCGTCATGCTATGCCGGCGGCTTCGTGGACGCCCGCGTCCTGGCCGGCTCACTGCCGCTCGTGCAAGCGCAGCCACCGCTGGCGGCCGGCGGCTGGAAAGCGGCGAAAGAAGAGGTCGGTGAGACGGTGCCGATTGAGAGGAAGCCGGCCGTGGCGCCTGCGCCTCTGCCAGAGAATGCACCGGCGCTGCCTGGTGATGAGGCCGGTGCGGTGGACATGGTCTGCGCCCCCATGACTGCGATCCCCCTGGCGTCCATGGAGCCGGACGACATGCCTTGGATTGACGGTTTCGACGAGATCGACAGCTTCCTGCCCTGGTTCGATGACTAGTAATCAAGTGGCGACGTAGGTATAATGGTTATCGTCAATGGCTGGCTCCTTGGTTCAGGAGCAGCCGCAAGATAGTGTCATGTACTGTGAAACATTTACCATGTTGTTTTCCGAAAAAGATTTACCATGTTGTTAGGGTTGGATGGGATATGGGCGGAAAGGTAATTCCCAATTGAATCATAACTGGGCGTAGCCATTCTGTTGATGTGATTCCTAGACATTGCACAAGTTTCTGATGACCATCTTTTCCGACAGAGCATTGTGGCTTAATCTGTGCCCCTAGGAACCAGACCATATACTCAGTTCAGCGAGTGGTTGCATAACAGAACTGGAATCTGCACATGAATCCATCTGGCAACCGTGTCAGGCATGATCAAAACTCATACTCCATATCAGATTCAAGTAGTACTAGAGTACCTCGAAGTGTGAACCAACCGAACAAGAACTTTGGAGCATCAACGTGCATCTGCAGGGACTTAAAATCCAGAGCATGGAAGGGGTTAGATAACAGGATAGTGATGATTTTCTTCTAGTGATCAGCGAATGCATCGGCCCTGTGCTGCTGACCTTCAGAGGTTCAGATGACTCCGGTTTCTTCTTGGAGTCCAGATCTTAGCAGGACTTGCCGAGGCTTGGTTAACACTTAACAAGGTGAGGATTAGAGCAGAAATGAAATGACACATTCGCACAAGAACATGATACACTCAGAATCATTTGTTCATCATAGTCTTTTAGTAACAAGACAATGATATAGGAAGTGAACACTTCAGTGGTGAACTAGGAAAACAAGGAAACTTCAAGTAGAAGAGATGAGGTTCTGTGAATAGGGTATACCTTTGCTACTTTCTAGTTTCCTTTTAACAAAGCGAATATATGAACTGCATGATGTTCCAATATCTGGCATAACTGCAAGATAATTCATCGACTCAAACTGTACTATGGAGATGCATGAAACGACATATGGGCAGCGAAACGACAGCTGAACCGTCGGCTACATGCTACATAGGCCAACTGATACCTTCAGGCACAGATGGGCTACCTTTACAAAGATTGACCATCTAGTTAGTTAGTTCCAGAATGTTGCTAACAGTAATATACAACAAGGAACGAGCACATCTAATGAAGAGAGAATATGCCCAGCATAACCATCATAGTAGAGATCTCACACACCACGAACTTTATGTATAGAAGAGAATTTGCCAAAACTGAAAGATAATGAACCATTAGCTACTCGGCAGTTCCACTAGAACAAATTTGCAGTTCGCAAATTGAAACCGAAAATGCCAATTAATAAAACAAACCAGATCAGAGGAGGTGTGTATAGATCATACAAATTCAGATTGTACGTTTTAACAGCGAATTTCAAGTAGTTCCAGGAAGTATGGAAGACCAAAGGCTACACAAAGTTAACAACTATTGCGTTTCTTCATGGGCAGAAAGAGCGATATATTTCCTTTTTCTAGGAGAAAATAATAATAATGTGATCTTCCTTTTTCTCGTGATAATTAATGTAACCTACTTTCCAAAATAGTCACTGCATTCTGCGAATGTGTAACCTCATGCTATGCAGTCAGGATGCAGTACAGTCATATGATTATAGCTTCAAAATCATTCCAAATATTCCAATGTTAGAAGTGCCTCAACTACTGGTGATAAGTACAAGAGAAGACGGCGTAGTACAATTTACAGTCATCTTAGCATCAGCATAGGATTATAACTTCAAAATCATTTCAATGTTAGAAGTACCTCAACTACTGGTGCTAAGTACAAGAAAAGACGTTGTAGTACAATTTACAGTCATCTTAGCATCAGCCTGACATTTACAGATACATCTCAGGTTTATCACATTGGATAACTGTGTGATTATAACTTTTGATTTGAGTGCTGAAAGCATCAACATAACATCACATGACTTATGGAGCATCCATGCACAAGTTAATGACCAATAATAAAACCTCCAACTGCCCAAAAAAGGAAGTTAAATATGTCTTAGTATTGCTCAATCTGTTTTCCCCTACATGTCAGAATCACCATCTTAGTTATTACCCGAGAAAAAGTATACAATACATCATCTCTGTTAACCATTCAGCCAGAAACTGTGTGGTTCTAAGATGTCCCTATATTACACTCTAAGGTTGAGCAATCTGATGGCGATTTCTGGCACGCAACCAAAATGCCGAAACAATCAAAAGAACCTTCCTATCTCACAACACATTCTAATTACCCATGTACTGTAACGAACCAAAAGAAGAGGGGTTGGGAGCACACCTGCTTCAAGAACCCGTACAACTAGTCAGATCCTTTGTTGCGACTCAATCACTAAAGCATTGAGCATGATATGCATGACAGCATCATACACCACGCCGTTGTAATGCATCCCGTCGGCCGTGCATTGCTGCTCACATCCCCGGGAGAGCTTTCCCACATCTAGCAGCCGGAATGGGCCACCATCACGGCGCAAGATACACCTCTCATCAACCTCACGGTCATAGGCTTGCAGCATTGTGTCGTTCATATGCTCCTTCTTGGCATCAGTGTTGAGCATAGGGTTGACAAGCCGCGGCAGGCCGAGCCAGAACATGTGCGGCGGTGGCACGGGGAGTGGCGAGCGGAGGGAGTTGGCCGCATCAGCAATGGACGCCAATGCTTCGCCGTACTGCGGGGAGTCGGTGACATGGAGCATGTGCCAGAGGCCGGATCCGAGCACGAGCACGTCGGGGGTGCGCGGCGCCAGGCGGAGATCCTCGCGAAGCAGACGCGTGAGGTTGCTCTCGAAGGGCGCCCATATGAAATCCACGGAGATGCCCCGCGCCGGCACGGCAGCGTGGTAGTCGCTGTGGCGGCGGAACAGCTCCGGCTCCGCGGCCGCTGCGGCGGCCGGGTCGAGCAGGAGGCGCAGCAGCGCGAGCACGAGCAGGCGCGCCTGCGAGTCCCCGGCCACCATGACCCAGGAGCCGTTGAGCAGGGTCGAGGCGTCGTCCCGCGTCAGCCGTGCGAAGCCGCAGGTGGCGGCGAGCGAGGGCGGCCACGACCAGGCGCGGCCCCCGCCGTGGGGCTCGGCGTCCGCCCACGACACGCGGTGCAGGACGGAGATGCAGGAGGCGGAGGAGGAGGAGGACGGGGCAGCGGGGCGGAGGGGGTGGAAGGAGGAGACGAGGAGGTGGGGCAGCGAGGGGAGGTACGGGGAGAGGTGAACCCCGACGGCCAGGGAGACGAAGAGCGCGCCGGAGAAGAAGAGCACCTTGTTGCGGCTGAGGTGCCAGCCGGCGAGCCCCATGGGGACGAAGAGCACCACGCACGCCGCCAGCACGCCCACCTGCGCCGCGGCGGAAACCATGGACCGGCCTGGCCGGCCCTCCCCGCAGGACCGGGTGCACGAGCGAGGCCGACGCCGAGGTCCACCAGATCTGGGCCGAGGGGCGGGGCGGCAGGAGGTTGGGCGAGCGAGCGAGCGAGCGACGGCGCGAGAAGTAGGGTCGCCGCGTGGTGTGGGTTGGTGGCGCGGTGGTGGGGTTGGGGTGCGAGGTGGGAGGGGGAGGTCGGCGGGATGGGAACAGCGGAGCGGCAGGCGGGTGGCTCCGGCGCTTTCTGGGGCGGTGAGGTGCGTCGCGCCGGCGTGGATCCGGTCCAGAAGAAAAGAAAGCGCTGCCCGGCTCGGGTTTTCTTTTTCCTTTTTATTTTTTCTGTGTGTCGGTTATGAAAATAGAGAATGTTATTTTCCAGTGTGCTTCGTGTCGTTAATCACTGACGCAAACAGCAGGTCAAATATACTGTGTACGTTAACCAGGAGTATCACATGTTCTCGATGCTACCCCTTGTGGTTCCACTCTCTTTCGTTTACAAGCAGATTGTACCCCGATCCATCCATCATTTTCGCCAACGCTTGATTAGGAGTGATACCAGAAGCCACGACCTCCATGTCAACCTCAAGTGGCGAAGATGTTAGATCGTGTAGCAACTCTTAAATTTTCTCCTGCATTCATCCACGAACAGAACGGGTTAATCCGAGGACACGGATACGATAAGACGCCATTCAACACTAGGTACCTGCATTGCAAACTCTTTTTCAGCAAATCGGATGAAATTTATGTAAAGACAAACATGGGCCGCTCCCCCTCCCCCCTTCTCCTCCCTCGCCATTGCCGGTCCTGTGCGAAGCCGGCGGCGGGGGGCATGCTCTCTTCGGCGGATGTTTGCTCGCGAGATGGGGAACTCGCGGGCAACTGGCGGCTGTCCGGCGCTCAGCTCTGGGGCGGCGTGCTCGCTTGTGGCGGCAGAGGTGGTCTTTGACGCGCGGCGCAGTGCGTGCGGCGATGGGCGTGCCGTCGTGGGTGCGCGGTGTTGGTTAACATAGTAATTTCAAAAAAAACGCACACGCAGGATCATGGTGATGCATAACAACGAGAAGGGAGAGTGTTGTCTACGTACCCTCGTAGATCGTAAGCGGAAGCGTTTATCAACGCGGTTGATGTAGTCGTACACCTTCACGATCCGTCCCGATCAAGTACCGAACATACGGCACCTCCGCGTTCAGCTCGATGACGTCCTCGCCTTCTCGATCCAGCAAGTGGGGCGAAGTAGTAGATGAGTTCCGGCAGCACGACGGCGTGGTGACGGTGTTGGTGAAGAACAATCTCCGCAGAGCTTCGCCTAAGCACTACGAAAACTATGATGGGGGATAAACTAGAGGGGACGGGGTAGCCGGCACACGGCTCGGTGTTTCTTGATGTCTCTTGGGTGCTAGCCCTACCCCTCTATTTATATGTTGAGCCTTGGGGTCGAAACTTGGAGTAAAAGCCTCCACAAAGTCGGTTTCACCCGAAAGGCAAGAGTCCTTCTCGGACTCCAGGGCTAGACACCAGGGACCCTGGCTTATGGCCCCTGGACTCCGCAAAACTTTTTTTTGCGCTTTCCAAAAACTTTGTGTGCTTTCCCCTTTGGCCCAAATAAAATGTTCTCGTACCCAAACATTTCGAAAAATATCCGAAACCCCTTCCGGTGAATTCTGGAACCCTTCCGAAGACCAAACACTATTATCCCATATATCAAACTTTATCTCCGGACCATTCCGGAGTTCCTCGTCATGTCTGTGATCTTATCTGAAACTCCGAACAACATTCGGTTACCAACATACATAACTCATAAATACTATATCGTCAACGAACGTTAAGCATGTGGACCCTAAGGGTTCGAGAACTATGTAGACATGATCGAGACACTTCTCTGGTCAATAACCAATAGCGGAACCTGGATGCCCATATTGGCTCCTACTTATTCTATGAAGATCTTTATCGGTCGAACCGCATAACAACATACGTTGTTCCCTTTGTCATCGGTATGTTACTTGCTCGAGATTCGATCGTCGGTATCTTAATACCTAGTTCAATCTCGTTACCGACAAGTCTCTTTACTCGTCCCGTAATACAGCATCCCACTACTAACTCATTAGTTGCAATGCTTGCAAGGCTTAAGTGATGTGTATTACCGAGTGGGCCCAGAGATACCTCTCTGACAATCGGAGTGACAAATCCTAATCTTGAAATACGCCAACCCAACAAGTATCTTTGGAGACACCTGTAGAGCACCTTTATAATCATCCAGTTACGTTGTGACGTTTGGTAGCACACAAAGTGTTTCTCCGGTAAACGGGAGTTGCATAATCTCATAGTCATAGGAACATGTATAAGTCATGAAGAAAGCAATAGCAACAAACTAAAACGATCAAGTGTTAAGCTAACGGAATGGGTCAAGTCAATCACATCATTCTCCTAATGATGTGATCCCGTTAATCAAATGACAACTCTTTGTCTATGGCTAGGAAACATAACCATCTTTGATCAATGAGCTAGTCAAGTAGAGGCATATTAGTGACACTCTGTTTGTCTATGTATTCACACATGTATCATGTTTCCGGTTAATACAATTCTAGCATGAATAATAAACATTTATCATGATATAAGGAAATAAATAATAACTTTATTATTGCCTCTAGGGCATATTTCCTTCAGTCTCCACTTGCACTAGAGTCAATAATCTAGATTACACAGTAATGATTCTAACACCCATGGAGCCTTGGTGCTGATCATGTTTTGCTCGTGGAAGAGGCTTAGTCAACGGGTCTGCAACATTCAGATCCGTATGTATCTTGCAAATCTCTATGTGTCCCACCTGGACTTGATCCCGGATGGAGTTGAAGCGTCTCTTGATGTGCTTGGTTCTCTTGTGAAATCTGGATTCCTTTGCCAAAGCAATTGCACCAGTATTGTCACAAAATATTTTCATTGGACCCGATGCACTAGGTATGGCACCTAGATCGGATATGAACTCCTTCATCCAGACTCCTTCATTTGCTGCTTCCGAAGCAGCTATGTACTCCGCTTCACATGTAGATCCCGCTACGACGCTTTGTTTAGAACTGCACCAACTGACAGCTCCACCGTCTAATAAAAACACGTATCCGGCTTGCGATTTAGAATCGTCCGGATCAGTGTCAAAGCTTGCATCGACGTAACCATTTACGACGAGCTCTTTGTCACCTCCATAAACGAGAAACATATCCTTCATCCTTTTCAGGTATTTCAGGATGTTCTTGACCGCTGTCCAGTGATCCACTCCTGGATCACTTTGGTACCTCCCTGCTAAACTAATAGCAAGGCACACATCAGGTCTGGTACACAACATTGCATACATGATAGAGCCTATGGCTGAAGCATAGGGAACATCTTTCATTTTCTCTTTATCTTCTGCAGTGGTCAGGCATTGAGTCTCACTCAACTTCACACCTTGTAACACAGGCAAGAACCCTTTCTTTGCTTGATCCATTTTGAACTTCTTCAAAACTTTGTCAAGGTATGTGCTTTGTGAAAGTCCAATTAAGCGTCTCGATCTATCTCTATAGATCTTGATGCCTAATATATAAGCAGCTTCACCGAGGTCTTTCATTGAAAAACTCTTATTCAAATATCCTTTTATGCTATCCAGAAATTCTATATCATTTCCAATCAATAATATGTCATCCACATAAAATATTAGAAATGCTACAGAGCTCCCACTCACTTTCTTGTAAATACAGACTTCTCTGAAAGTCTGTATAAAACCATATGCTTTGATCACACTAACAAAACGTTT
This sequence comes from Triticum aestivum, assembly GCF_018294505.1. Classification (NCBI taxonomy): domain Eukaryota; kingdom Viridiplantae; phylum Streptophyta; class Magnoliopsida; order Poales; family Poaceae; genus Triticum; species Triticum aestivum. Next base: position 363,663,348 of record NC_057794.1, read on the forward strand.
ATTCCAACTCCGAGAGGCTTGCACCAATCCATAAATGGATCGCTGGAGCTTGCACACTTTGTTAGCTCCCTTTGGATCAACAAAACCTTCTGGTTGCATCATATACAACTCTTCTTCCAGAAATCCATTCAGGAATGCAGTTTTGACATCCATTTGCCAAATTTCATAATCATAAAATGCGACAATTGCTAACATGATTCGGACAGACTTAAGCATCGCTACGGGTGAGAAGGTCTCATCGTAGTCAATCCCTTGAACTTGTCGAAAACCTTTTGCAGCAAGTCAAGCTTTATAGACAGTAACATTACCATTAGCGTCAGTCTTCTTCCTGAAGATCCATTTATTCTCGATGGCTTGCCGATCAACGTGCAAGTCAACCAAAGTCCACACTTTGTTCTCATACATGGATCCCATCTCAGATTTCATGGCTTTAAGCCATTTTACGGAATCTGGGCTCACCATCGCTTCTTCATAGTTCGTAGGTTCGTCATGGTCTAGCAACATAACCTCCAGACGGGATTACCATACCACTCTGGTGCGGATCTTACTCCGGTTGACCTATGAGGTTCAGTAACAACTTGATCTGAAGTTTCATGATCATCATCATTAACTTCCTCACTAATTGGTGTAGACGTCACAGGAATCGGTTTCTATGATGAACTACTTTCCAATAAGGGAGCAGGTACTGTTACCTCATCAAGTTCTACTTTCCTCCCACTCACTTCTTTCGAGAGAAACTCCTTCTCTAGAAAGGATCCATTTTTAGCAACGAATGTCTTGCCTTCGGATCTGTGATAGAAGGTGTACCCAACAGTTTTCTTTGGGTATCCTATGAAGACACATTTCTTCGATTTGGGTTCGAGCTTATCAGGTTGAAGCTTTTTCACATAAGCATCGCAGCCCCAAACTTTAAGAAATGACAACTTTGGTTTCTTGCCAAACCACAGTTCGTAAGGTGTCATCTCAACGGATTTTGATGGTGCCCTATTTAACGTGAATGCAGCCGTCTCTAAAGCATAACCCCAAAATGATAGCGGTAAATCAATAAGAGACATTATAGATCGCACCATATCTAGTAAAGTACTATTACGATGTTCGGACACACTATTACGCTGTGGTGTTCCGGGTGGTGTGAGTTGCGAAACTATTCCGCATTGTTTCAAATGTAGACCAAACTCGTAACTCAAATATTCTCCTCCACGATCAGATCATAGAAACTTTATTTTTTTTTGTTACGATGATTTTCAACTTCACTTTGAAATTCTTTGAACTTTTCAAATGTTTCGGACTTATGTTCCATTAAGTAGATATACCCATATCTGCTTAAATCATCTGTGAAGGTGAGAGAATAACGATACCCGCTGCGAGCCTCAATATTCATTGGACCACATACATCAGTATGTATGATCTCCAACAAATCAGTTGCTCGCTCCATAGTTTCGGAGAACGGCGTTTTAGTCATCTTGCCCATGAGGCATGGTTCGCAAGTACCAAGTGATTCATAATCAAGTGATTCCAAAAGTCCATTAGTATGGAGTTTCTTCATGCGCTTTATACCAATATGACCCAAACGGCAGTGACACAAATAAGTTGCACTATCATTATCAACTCTGCATCTTTTGGCTTCAACATTATGAATATGTGTATCACTACTATCGAGATTCATCAAAAATAGACCACTCTTTAAGGGTGCATGACCATAAAAGATATTACTCATATAAATAGAACAACCATTATTCTAAGATTTAAATGAATAACCGTCTCGCATTAAACAAGATCATGATATAATGTTCATGCTTAATGCTGTCACCAAATAACAATTATTTAGGTCTAAAACTAATCCCGAAGGTAGATGTAGAGGTAGCGTGCCGACGGCGATCACATCGACTTTGGAACTATTTCCCACGCGCATCGTCACCTCGTCCTTAGCCAGTGTTCGCTTAATTCGTAGTCCCTGTTTTGAGTTGCAAATATTAGCAACAGAACCAGTATCAAATACACAGGTGCTACTGCGAGCTCTGGTAAGGTACGCATCAATAACATGCATATCACATATACTTTGTTCACCTTGCCATCCTTCTTATCCGCCAAATACTTGGGGCAGTTCCGCTTCCAGTGACCAGTCTGTTTGCAGTAGAAGCACTCGGTCTTAGGCTTAGGTCCAGACTTGGCTTTCTTCTCTTGAGCAGCAACTTGTTTGTTGTTCTTTTTGAAGTTCCCCTTCTTCTTCCCTTTGCCCTTTTTCTTGAAACTGGTGGTCTTTTGACCATCAACACTTGATGCACCTTCTTGATTTCTACCTCCGCAGCCTTTAGCATTGTGAAGAGCTCGGGAATCATCTGATCCATCCCTTGCATGTTATAGTTCATCACGAAGCTCTTGTAGCTTGGTGGCAGTGATTAAAGAACTCTGTCAATGACACTGTCAACAGGAAGATTAACTCCCAGTTGAGTCAAGTGATTATGATACCCAGACATTTTGAGTATATGCTCACTGACAGAACTATTCTCTTCCATCTTGCAGCTATAGAACTTATGGGAGACTTCATATCTCTCAATTCGGGCATTTGCTTGAAATATTAACTTCAACTCCTAGAACATCTCATATGCTCCATGACGTTCAAAATGTCGTTGAAGTCCCGATTCTGAACCATAAAGCATGGCACACTGAACTATCGAGTAGTCATCAGCTTTGCTCTGCCAGATGTTCATAACATCTGGTGTTGCTCCTGCAGCAGGTTTGGCACTTAGCGGTGCTTCCAGGACGTAATTCTTCTGTGCAGCAATGAGGATAATTCTCAAGTTACGGACCCACTCCATGTAATTGCTACCATCATCTTTTAACTTTGCTTTCTCAAGGAACGCATTAAAATTCAAAGGAACAACAACACGAGCCATCTATCTACAACAAACATAGACATGCAAAATACTATTAGGTACTAAGTTCATGATAAATTTAAGCTCAGTTGATCATATTACTTAAGAACTCCCACTTAGATAGACATCCCTCTAATCATCTAAGTGATCACGTGATCCAAATCAACTAAACCATAACCGGTCATCACGTGAAATGGAGTAGTTTTCAATGGTGAACATCACTATGTTGATCATATCTACTATATGATCCACGCTCGACCTTTCGGTCTCAGTGTTCTGAAGCCATATCTGCATATGCTATGCTCGTCAAGTTTAACCTGAGTATTCTACGTGTGCAAAAACTGGCTTGCACCCGTTGAAGATGGACGTAGAGCTTATCACACCCGATCATCACGTGGTGTCTGGGCACGATGAACTTTGGCAACAGTGCATACTCAGGAAGAACACTTTTATCTTGAAATTTAGTGAGAGATCATCTTATAATGCTATCGTCAATCAAAGCAAAATAAGATGCATAAAATATAAACATCACATGCAATCAATATAACTGATATGATATGGCCATCATCATCTTGTGCTTGTGATCTCCATCTCCGAAGCACCGTCATGATCACCATCGTCACCGGCGCGACACCTTGATCTCCATCGTAGCATCGTTGTCGTCTCGCCAACTATTGCTTCTACGACTATCGCTACCGCTTAGTGATAAAGTAAAGCATTACAGGCAGTGGCGGAGCTAGCGAGGAATGGTTGAGGGGGCCAATGGTGAATTATAATTTTTTGGAGGGGCCAAAACCTGTATTTCTCTCAATTTGTACAACCAAAAAAAGTTTCTTCACAAAAAATCCATAGGCTGGGGGGGCCATGGCCCCTGCAGCAATACAAATAGCTCTGCCAGTGATTATAGAGCGATTGCATTGTATACAATAAAGCGACAACCATATGGCTCCTGCCAGTTGTCGATAACTTGGTTACAAAACATGATCATCTCATACAATAAAATATAGCATCATGTCTTGACCATATCACATCACAACATGCCCTGCAAAAACAAGTTAGACGTCCTCTACTTTGTTGTTGCAAGTTTTACATGGCTGCTACGGGCTGAGCAAGAACTGTTCTTACCTACGCATCAAAACCACAACGATAGTTCGTCAAGTTAGTGTTGTTTTAACCTTCTCAAGGACCGGGCGTAGCCACACTTGGTTCAACTAAAGTTGGAGAAACTGACACCCGCCAGCCACCTATGGGCAAAGCACGTCGGTAGAACCAGTCTCGCGTAAGCACACGCGTAATGTTGGTCCGGGCTGCTTCATCCAACAATACCGCCGAACCAAAGTATGACATGCTGGTAAGCAGTATGACTTGTATCATCCACAACTCACTTGTGTTCTACTCGTGCATATAACATCTACGCATAAAACCTGGTTCGGATACCACTGTCGGTTAACGTAGTAATTTCAAAAAAAATCCTACACACACGCAGGATCATGGTGATGCATAGCAACGAGAGGGAAGAGTGTTGTCTACGTACCCTCGTAGACCGTAAGCGGGAGCGTTTATCAACGCGGTTGATGTAGTCGTACACCTTCACGATCCGTCCCGATCAATTACCGAACGTACGGCACCTCCGCGTTCAGCACACGTTCAGCTCGATGACGTCCTCGCCTTCTCGATCCAGTAAGAGGGGAGAAGTAGTAGATGAGTTCCGGCAGCACGACGGCGTGGTGACGGTGTTGGTGAAGAACAATCTCCGCAGGGCTTCGCCTAAGCACTACGAAAACTATGACGGAGGATAAAATAGAGGGGACGGGGTAGCCGGCACATGGCTTGGTGTTTCTTGATGTCTCTTGGGTGCTAGCCCTACCCCTCTATTTATATGTTGAGCCTTGGGGTCGAAACTTGGAGTAAAAGCCTCCACAAAGTCGGTTTCACCCAAAAGGCAAGAGTCCTTCTCGGACTCCAGGGCCAGACGCCAGGGTTCCCGGCATATGGACCCAGACGCCAGGGACCCTGGCGTATGGCCCCTGGACTTCGCAAAACTTCCTTTTGCGCTTTCCAAAAACCTTGTGGGCTTTCCCCTTTGGCCCAAATAAAGTGTTCTCGTACCCAAACATTTCGGAAAACATCTGGAACCCCTTCCGGTGAATTCTGGAACCCTTCCGGAGACCAAACACTATTATCCCATATATCAAACTTTATCTCCGGACCATTCTGGAGTTCCTCGTCATGTCTGTGCTCTTATCCGGAACTCCGAACAACATTCGGTTACCAACATACATAACTCATAAATACTATATCGTCAACGAACGTTAAGAGTGCGGACCCTACGGGTTCGAGAACTATGTAGACATGACCGAGACACTTCTCTGGTTAATAACCAATAGCGGAACCTAGATGCCCATATTGGCTCCTACATATTCTACGAAGATCTTCATCGGTCGAACTGCATAACAACATACGTTGTTCCCTTTGTCATCGGTATGTTACTTGCCCGAGATCCGATCGTCGATATCTTAATACCTAGTTCAATCTCGTTACCGGCAAGTCTCTTTACTCGTTCCATAATACATCATCCCACTACTAACTCATTAGTTGCAATGCTTGCAAGGCTTAAGTGATGTGTATTACCGAGTGGGCCCAGAGATACCTCTCTGACAATCGGAGTGACAAATCCTAATCTTGAAATACGCCAACCCAACAAGTACCTTTGGAGACACCTGTAGAGCACCTTTATAATCATCCAGTTACGTTGTGACGTTTGGTAGCACACAAAGTGTTTCTCCGGTAAACGGGAGTTGCATAATCTCATAGTCATAGGAACATGTATAAGTCATGAAGAAAGCAATATCAACAAACTAAAACGATCAAGTGTTAAGCTAACGGAATGGGTCAAGTCAATCACATCATTCTCCTAATGATGTGATCCCGTTAATCAAATGACAACTCTTTGTCTATGGCTAGGAAACATAACCATCTTTGATCAACGAGCTAGTCAAGTAGAGGCATACTAGTGACACTCTGTTTGTCTATGTATTCACACATGTATCATGTTTCCAGTTAATACAATTCTAGCATGAATAATAAACATTTATCATGGTATAAGGAAATAAATAATAACTTTATTATTGCCTCTAGGGCATATTTCCTTCACGCGGTTGCGCTCATGGGCGCCCGTTCAGGCCAGATTTGGGTCCTCGCGGGTGGCGGCCGGTGTGGATGGAGGTGGTGGGCTAGGGGGATTGGCTCGTCTGTTGCGTCACTTGGCGGATGCAGCAACACCGCAAGCTAGGTGTGCTCTGGTCGCGGCTTCAAGCTCCAGATCCAGGCTGTCGCGGCCGGATCCGATCCTCACGCGTTGGCTGGGTGGATATGGTTGTTGGGGGCGGCGGTTGTGCGAGTTGGACTCACTGCTCGTTCTGCCAGGCATCAGATTGGGGTGGCAGCCCTCCTGACTGAACTGTTGACCTGCAGCTTGGCGGCTGGTGGCGGCTATGTGTTCGCGCAGTAGGTGGCGGGAGCAGGGAGCAGCAACTCACAGTCTACCGGTCCTCCTCAGAGGTGGCTTGTTCACTTGGGTGAAAGCCCCTGCTCTGGTTGGAGCTAGTGACAGCGATGCCCGAGGGTGCAGCTTACCTCCTTCGAGGCATCGCTGTCACAGTGACTTCCCCTTCGAGGCACCAGGGGAAACCCTTGTTCTTGGTCAGCCCGGAACAGTCGATGGTGGCGTGCTTCGTGTTGCATTCCTTCCTGAAGGCCTCGACTTGGTATATTCGTGTGTCAGCGTCATCTAGACTCGGCCACTCCTTCGAGTGGTTTCAATTTTTCCATCCGAAGCCGCGTTAGCGGGGTGTGTTCCTCTCTAGACGACTTCATTCATGTACGACACCTCTCCCTTGCGGGGTGTTGTTGGGTGCCGACCAGACGACCAACGTTCAAGGTTCACCTTGCTTGGTCAGATGAAGATGGAAGTTGAGACCCCGCAGGAAACCCCTGGCCCAGGTACTCCCGATGCGGATGATGGTGGCGCAACTGGTGTCGTGATCCTTCTTGAAGGCATCATCTTGGGGTCTGCTTGGTTGATATGTAGGTGGTGCTTGATGCGGGATGTTGGTGGTGATGGTGCGGTCGGATGGGTCAATGACGGTATGGTGGTGTCAGTGTCGCCCTTTATTGTTGTGCTTGCTCAAGACCCTCACATGGTTGTTGTTGTGGTGCTGCGATCTTCGTGCTCTTGGCGTTGTCTTGGTTAATCTTTGCTCAATGATGATGCAAGATGCCTCCCCAATCTTCTAATCGTTTTCAAATTTTCATGGCGGAGCTCCCAGTCAAGGTTCGTGCTTGTCACTCGTTGATTGTGGATGCTCCTTTGTTGCGCCGTGGTGTTCGGTACGCACGTTGTGGGATGTGTTAGGCCGCTTGTCAAGTCTTGGACTCTTGGTATTGTGATCCTTCGATGACTCCCCTCATCTAATTGTACCTCTTGTGGTGTTGTCCCTGGTCTGCTAGCTAGGCGTGCCTTGTATGGGGCGTCCATTTTGTTGTTTCTCTTCTTGTTCTATCCTCTCTTGTACGGTTTTCGGCCTGGTTTCCTCATAAATTGGATCAATCTTATGTTATCAAGGCCACTTTGAAATATATTTAGGTGGGGAGCCCCCCCCCCTTGACCATTTCAAAAAAATGTAAACACAGTCGGATTTCATACAAACACGGCAGATTTAATTACATTTCAAACATTTAGAACAACATAAAAGACTCGCTCCTGAACCAAGCCTGTGTCGTCCTTCTTCCGCCGTCTCCATGAGCACTCACGATAAGACCGACAAGTGAAGGTGCGGTCTCCGGTAAGGAAGAGTAGAACAAGGGAGACAGACCGACCCACATAGGACACCAGACCCTGTTGCCTCTCTTCGCCTACTCATCCTCGGAGGAGTTCACGCCTTGTTCGTCGCTGGTGGATGTGATGTCCACGAGGGAAATGGTGGCGCCGGTGTTGTCGTCGTCCCATCGGGCCGACTGATGGTTCATCGGCGACGCGTAGGAGGCGTAGCTGGAGTTGTTCTCCTTCGCGACGCCTGCAGTTGCGCCTCCGCGACTCCTGCCTCCTGGCGAGTGGCGACTTAAGCATGGATGGCATAGTAGATGGCACACTGCTCCGTGATGAAATTTGGGTTCATCACGGCCTCCTCACTCATGCTCTCGCTGTAGATCTGGCCCTCCGTCAGCTGGTGTTGCTCCAGGAGGAACAAATTGTACCGTTGTTCCTCCTATGCCTGGTGGAACGCCGGCACAGGCTGCACCCCCGCCATGACAACGTTGAAGTGTGTCTGCGCCTGCTCCATGGTGAAGCCGGCGTGCACAAGAGGCGCGGGATTCGGGGCGGAGTCGTCGGAGCCCGTCTCCATCGTGGTGTCGTACTCATCGTCGGAGACCTCGGGCGAGCTGGCCGGCAAGCCGGCCTCGATCCGCCAGGCACAGCGCATATGCCAGGCGAGCGGCAAGGGCGGCCACCGCGTGCTTCATCTCCAGCGACGAACTGTCCTACAGTGCTTTCCCGCTAGCGGTCATGACGGACGCAGTGCAAGGGAGGAGGATGTGGATGTGCTTGTGGTGTGGTGTGGAGTTAGCCGGGTGTGGCTACCTTTATATATCAGATTCTGATGAGGCGAGGCGTCCGGGTGAGTTAGTGTGTGGCGTTGGAGTGGGTTTCTCGACCGGCAACCCTGCTTAATGGCGGCATACGGACGGACAACAGCATTGAACGGGCATGGTAGATATCCGTCCCGTCACGTCCAGTCACGTGTGTCCAACATTGAACAGGCGTGGGCACCGGAGACGCGTCGCGGGCGGCGCCCTCGGCCGGTGCGCCGTTTCAATGGCGGAGGCAATAAGATGTCACGTTAGTCTCGAGCCGTCTTCTAGTTGAGCAGCGCGCTTTATAGCAGCATGAACGCGGGCAGCTGGCGCCGGGAGGGAACGCACGTGGGCGAGGGAAGAGGGGTTTTGGTAGGTTAGGGCGGTTAGAAGCGGGCGTGAGATCGGTCTGGACTCCCGTAAATCTTCCCCACATTTGTTTCCGGTTTACGAGAGAAATCTCGTTTGGACCGCCTCGCGGACCAATACAAGACCGCGTTGAATGGCTTTCACGGTCCGGACAGTGCGATCCGGACGGTTGCGGAAGATTTACAGGTCCACCTTGGAAATGCCCTAAGGGACTCTTTGATCCGTAGGATAACAATGAGAAAAATAGGCGAAAACTTGTGATTGGATAGTGGGGGTCTCCATCGGAGTTTAAGTTTCAGACTTGAAAATGAAGTTTGCGTTTTTCTGAATTTATTTCAAGTTTTCTGGGCAATTTACGTTCATGAAAATGTCTATGGCAATGCATTCATAGAAATAAGTGTATGTACATATTAGCGTGTGTACTGTGTTAAAAAAAACAGAAGATAGAAAAAACATAGAATTAAAATGTTACACTCGTCTCAATTGTACATCATTTTCGTCGAAAAAATATATACATCATTTTTGGTGTTTGATTGCATCATAGGAAATAAAAAATTATTTTAAAATAAATTAATTGGATGCAAATCCCTGGCAAAAAAAATTACAGGACTCCATTCTATATGAATCAAACAATCAATGTAGGAAAGATTTATAATGATTCTGATGCTTAATAAAATCCTATGATGAATCAAAGGAGCCCTAAGGTTGGGCCAATCATTAAACAGTGATACGTTGATACAGTCGTGTAGATACATGCTAACTGAGGGTCTCTTTGATTTAAAGAATTTTCGTAGGATCTTTGAAGGATTATAATTCTTAGGAATTTTTCCTATATTGATCGTTTGATTCGTAGAATTGAATCATGTAGATTTTTTTTCCTAAAGATTCATTTGTATTATATTTCACAAAAATTCTAACATCCACTCAAACCTCTTAGAAGGAATCCTTTGTTTTTCTTTGACACAATCAAACAAACTCAAATCCTATAGGGATCCAATGAACATACCATTTTAATCCTGTGTTTTTTCTGTTCCTGTGTTTAGGCCCTGAACTAGTCTCCTTCCCTAGAAAAAAACTGAACTATTCTCGTCAACTTCTACTGAGTTGAGCATTTAGCTCGCGCTACCATCCGCCCAACCATTTATCTAACGAACAGTGATTCATCGACAGCTCTCAACTCTGGATTCATCAAACAAACCGCTGGAGGAAGGTTCTAATCTAACGAACAGTGGTTAATCAACAGTTATAAACTCTGCATTCAACATACTAGTAGTACAAACAAACGGCCTAATGTTCGAAGTCTGCAGGGACAGACCTCGCCAGTGGTCAGATCAGAGCAAAACACACGATTCAATCCAATGCGAGATGAACACCCATATTATAATCTGGAACTCATTACAACCACCAGCACGCAGCTGCACACGCACACACAGGACAAGCACACACCACAGAACGACGACCCGCCTAACCACATCTAAATCCCACGCGAGGCACGACCCTGGCTCAGCCGCCAAAGCCGTAGAGGGTGCGGCCCTGGCGCTTGAGCGCGTAGACGACGTCCATGGCGGTGACGGTCTTGCGGCGGGCGTGCTCCGTGTAGGTGACGGCGTCGCGGATGACGTTCTCGAGGAAGATCTTGAGCACGCCACGGGTCTCCTCGTAGATCAGCCCGGAGATGCGCTTCACGCCGCCCCGCCGCGCCAGCCGCCGGATCGCCGGCTTCGTGATCCCCTGGATGTTGTCGCGCAGCACCTTCCTGTGCCGCTTCGCGCCGCCCTTTCCCAGGCCCTTGCCTCCCTTGCCTCGGCCTGACATGGCTGGCGACGCTTGCTGGCTGCTGTCCCGAAGGTGGGATTGGAGGGGATTGGGGATTGGGGATTTGATGTCTGATGCGGTGGAGGTTGAACGGTGGTGGTTCTTTATACCGGAGAGGGGCTTGGGACGGATCCGCGGGATGCTGGGTTCCGAGCGCGTGATTCGTGGAGAGAGCTGCGCAAGGATCGGTGACGTGGCTGGGAGAAACACAGGGAGGAGATCGATCCGTGGGATGGTGGTTGCGAAGCGTTGGATTAGGAACGGAGGGCGGATGTTTACTGAGATCAGAGGTGCGGAGCGGTGACGTGGCGGGCGATGGTTGCGGACTTGCAATCACCATTTTTTTTGAGAAATCTTGCAGTCACCTGGGCCGTAGGCTTTAACAGCTAACGATAGACCTTCACCATGAAGGGGGCAGCTGATACACGGAAGAGAGAGGCCCGCGAGCTAGAACCGTGTGGCAGTCCAGTGCAGGGTGGGAGCTCCTTCGGCGATTCAGGAAAAAAATCCTTTACAATTTTCCAAATTTTAATTAGCCTTTCGAGCGTGCGATTTTTTTGACAAGAGCAAACAATTTTATGATATCACGAACAAATTTTAAATTTCCCAAACCTTTTTCCAAAACATGAACATTTATAGAATTTGTTAACAATTTTATAAAGCATGAACATTTTTTAAAATTTGAGAATAAATTTTGGAATGGATAACAATTTCGAAAACCCCGGACAAATTTGGAAGCACAAACAAATTTTGAATACATGAACAAAAAATTGAAATCCAAAACATTGTTTGAAATCTTTGAACAAATTTTGTAAAACACGATCATTTTTTTACAAAAACAAAATGTTTTCTTCAAAAAAATCATGTCATTTGTTGGAAAGGCAAACAAATTTCGAATATTTTGAACATTTTTTAATTTTGCATTTTTTGAACATTTCTGGCAAAACTCAATTTTTTTAAAATTTTTGAGAATATTTATTTATGAAACTTCCAAACAATTTTGTGAACGCAAACAAATTTTTAACATTTTTATGAAAAAAGAAGGACAAAATAAAAAAAGAAAAAAGAAAAATAAATCGGAAAAAAACAACGTAAAAGAAGAAAAGGGAACAGAGACAAAAAAAATGAATGAAAAACAAAAAGAAAACCAGAAAAAAATGGTTGAAGAACCTTTTGGAAGGTTCCCATAACCAGCCAGGAAACCTTCTAGAAGGTTCGCAAGAATGAAAAAATGATGGCACATATAAAAAGCTAACTGGGCCGGCCCATGTGCCATCGAACCTATGCGATAAATCGAAACTTGTCGCAGAATGCGGCGAGTAGGGTTTTCCCAAGAAGGGACCTCCTAATCGGCGCTGTAAGCGGCCTACGGCGTTGGTTGTCCCTGTAAACCAACCCCTAAAGCGAAATAAGAACAAGGAAGGGCAATAGGCCAGAATACCCTACAAGGACGAAACGGTCCCTTTGTAACTAGTCAACAATAGTATCAAATAGATCATTTTCTTCTTTAAAAAGTCTACCATGGGTTATAGTCGTGATCCTCCTATTCAATTACTTTAACCATTTCCAAGCATCTCATATCACTTTTCCAAGGCATATGATAGCTTATTATCTGTGGACGATTTCTTTCTTGTTCAATGGTCTCGAAGAGAGAAAATTCCCATTTTTATCTATGGAGTCACAACCGAGGTCATGGTAAATCCATGAATTTGATTCGATTTTTTTCTTATAATACAGAAATAAACCTTTGAGTTCAGCATTATTCCAAGGCTCCTCGCGCTCGCGGCGCATAGCGGGCCAGCCCAATCAACCTATGGGAAAAAACAAACGTGAGGGAAAACATTGACATTAACTCGAGAAAAGTGGGAATCGATCTCTGCCCACCTAAGTCAAGAGCTTCTAGCCTTCCCACTAGACCAAGCTCAGTTTGTTGCCTATGATGACGAAAATAATCCTATTTGACCCCTCTTTAAGTACAAACATTAACATGTAGTTAACTTTGTTCACGTTGATTAATATAAAAAATGAAAAGGTTTATGAATTCAAAAATGTTCATAAATTTTGAACAAAAGTTCATTGAATTTTGAAAAAGTTAAGAAAAATCATCAAATTAAAAAAATCATCCATTTTTTTAAAATGTTCATTGAATTTGGAAAATAAATTCATCGATTTTGAAAAAAGTTCATCAGATTTGAAAAAAGTTCACCGATTTTTTGAAAAAAGTTCACCAAATTTGAAAAAAAGGTCACAAACATAAAATAAGTTTATTGATTTGAAAAAAAATCATCAATTTTTTTAAAAAAATCACATATTTTCAAACAATTCATCAAGCCAAGAAGAGAAAAAAAACATAAAACAAAAATAGGTAAAAGGAAAAGGGGAAAGAAAGAATAACAGATAGAAAAAGTTCAATCTTGTCAGATCTTGCATGGTGGCTTGGTGGTTACACCGGCGATACTAGGTGAGGGAGGATGCTGGTTCGAATCACGGTTACTGCGCTCCTTTTGCGGATTAAAACACAGAAGAAAGAAAACCCTAGATGGGTCGGCCCACCTTGAAGGAGCTTCGGGTGCCCGTTTGCAAACGGCCATTGAAGCGCCGAATAAGATGCACCGCCAGGGAAGCTCCCTGGCACCCACTCGCCTGCGCTGGTGGGCCGGCCCATGTACACGTTCGCCTTTGAAAAAAATAAAAAATGAGGAAAACGATAAAAATGAAAAAATGTGAATTCAAAATAGTTCACGGATTTTCAAAAACGCTCATGAATTTGACAAAAAAATCATAATTCTAAAAAGTTCATCGAATTTGATAAAAATCACCGATTTTTCAAATAGTTCATCAATATTGAAAAAATTTCATCAAATTCTAAAAAAAATTCTTTGAACTTGAAAAAAATCAACGATTTTGAAAAAAGTTCATTGAACTTTAAGAAAAGTTCATTTAATTTTAAAAAAGTCATGGGATATGGAAAACTCATCAAATTTGAAAAAAAGTTCATGAATTTTGAAAAAAAATGATTGGAAAAAAACTTCATCAAACCCGGAGAAGTTCATCGAATTTCAAAAAATCATCAAATTAAAAAAATAATCGATTTGAACAAAAAGTTCACGTATTTTCAAACAAATCATAAAACCAGAATGGAATAAAAAAAGAAATAAAAAGGAAAAAGGAAAAAAGAAAGAAGAAAGAAGAAAATGGAAAAATAAAAACTAAATAAGGAATAAGGAAAAGAGCGAATAAAGGAGGAAAAAGTTAAAGGTACCAGATCCCGCCAAGTGGCGTGGTGGTTACACCAAGCTACCACGACGAGGGAGTCGCAGTTTCGATACATGAACAGGGTGGCACACTTTTTTGCGTGTTAACACATAGAAAAAAACGTTGGATGGGCCGGCCCGGCACGGGGAGCTTCAGGCGCCCGTTTGCAAAAACAGTAACAACAGGCGCGTGAAGCACCAAATAGGGTATGTCGTCCAGGGTATGTTTTTACCCATAGATGCTTTTAAGTGACAAGTTATGGGCTAAGGTGGAAGGTTGGATTGAGAAAACGATCTCTATTGCATGCAAAGCAAGTTTTATCAAATCGGTTGCAAAGGTCGTTCTGATTTTTCTCAATGTCTTGTTTTAATTGCTAAGAAAGTTTATGTGAAAAGCTCAATAAACTCGTTCGCCGGTTCTTTTGGGCAGCAAAGAGGGTTAACGAAAACCACATTGGGTTTCTTGAAGAGTTATGACCCAACCAAGAAGTGTGGTCGATTGGGATTTAGGGATATCGAGCTCTTAAACCTAGCTTTATTGGCCTCACAGTCGTGGTGCCTTCTCACAGTGCTCGACTCCCTTTGTGCACGGTTGCTTAAATCTGACTACTATCCAAACAATGATATTCTGACTGTTGAGCTAGGACCTCACCCATCTCAAATTTGGAGATCGATCTTGGAAGGTAGAGACGTGCTCTCGTAGGGCATCATAAGGTGCATTGTGAATGGTGCAACTACCCAAATCTGGGCAGACAATTGGATACTGGGAGACTTGTCAATGAGGCCAGTAGCTTGCCTAGCTAGCGCCCCCTACATTTGTCAGCGAGTTGATTGACAATACCTGGTGGCATGGAGAGACGATAAGTTGCACCAGTTTTTTCTTCCCTTTGATATTGAAGCAATAAAGAACATACTGATACGTCTCCAACGTATATGTAATTTTTGATTGTTCCATGCTATTATATTATCTATTTTGGATGTTTTATATGCATCAATATGTTTTTATATTATTTTTGGGACTAATCTATTAACCTAGAGCCCAGTGCTAGTTTCTGATTTTTCCTTGTATTTGAGTTTTACAGAAAAGGAATATCAAACGGAATAAAACTTTATGATGATTTTTCTTGGGCCAGAAGACATCCACGGAGCTTGGAGAGGGGGTCAGAAGATGCCCGAGGAGGCCACAAGCCTGCCAGGCGCGCCCCTGGGGGGTCGCCCTGAGGGCCTGTGGGCCCTTCGGGAGTCCTCCAACCCTAATTTTTGCACTATAAAATCTCAAATATTCCCAAACCACCAGAAGCGTCCACCGGAATACTTTTTTGCCGTCGCAAGCCTCTGTTCCCATGAGATCCCATCTTGGGGCCTTTCCGGCACCCTATCGGAGGGGGATTCGGTCATGGAGGGCCTCTATATCAACCTTGCTGCCCTTCCGATGAAGCGTGAGTAGTTTACCATAGACCTACGGGTCCATAGCTAGTAGCTAGATGGCTTATTCTCTGTCTTTGATCTTCAATACAATGGTCTCCTCGATGTTCTTGGAGATCTATTCAATGTAATACTTTTTTTTGCGGTGTGTTTGTTGAGATCTGATGAATTGTTGATTTATGATCAGATTATCTATGAATATTATCCGAGTCTTCTCTAAACTCTTTTATGCATGATTAAGATATATTTGTATTTCTCTTTGAACTATCAGTTTGGTTTGGCCAACTAGATTGGTTTTTCTTGCAATGGGAGAGGTGCTTAGTTTTGGGTTCAATCGTGCAGTGTCCTCACCCGGTGATAGAAGGGGTAGCGAGGCACATATTGTATTGTTGCCATCAAGGATAAAAAGATGGGGTTTTCATCATATTGCTTGAGTTTATCCCTCTACATCATGTCATCTTGCTTAAAGTGTTGCTCTGTTCTTATGAACTTAATACTCTAGATGCAGGCAGGAATCGGTCGATGTGTGGAGTAATAGTAGTAGATGCAGAATCGTTTCGGTCTACTTGTCATGGACGTGATGCCTATATTCATGATCATTGCCTTAGATACCGTCATAAGTTTGCGCTTTTCTATCAAGTGCTCAACAGTAATTTGTTCACCCATCGTATGCTATCTTCAAGAGAGAAGCCTCTAGGGAAACCTATGGCCCCCAAATCTAGTTTCCATCATATATTTTCAGAACCCAAGAATACATTGCTGCAATTTATTTAGATTCATTTCAGTTTGCCTTTTTATTTATCTTTTATACCTATCTCTATTAGATCTTACTATTGTTCGTGACCGTGAAGGGATTGACAACCCCTTTTTGCATTGTGTGCAAGTGTTTGTTAGTTTGTGCAGGTGCATAGATTAGAGACTTGCTTGTGCCTCCTACTGGATTGATACCTTGGTTCTTAACTGAGGGAAATACTTATCTCTACTTTGTTGCATCACCCTTTCCTCTTCAAGGGAAAAATCAACGCAAGCTCAAGAAATAGCAGGAAGAATTTCTAACACTGTTGCCGGGGAAGTTCTACATCAAGCCTACCAAGTACCCATCATAAACTCATCTCTTGCACTTACATTATTTGCCATCCGCCTCTCGTTTTCCTCTCCCCCACTTCTAAAACATTTTCAGGAAAACACAAAAATATTTGCCTTTTTATTCGCCCTTCTTCCGTTCGTCTTTTTCGTTTGCTTTCCGTATACTCATGTGTTAGATTGCTTGTTTGCCCATATGGCTCAACCCAAGAGCTCTGATCCTTACTATAGGAAGTTGGAAGAGATTGAAAATAATGCTAAAAATTTCATGTCCTTACAATTTGAGCATAATAGTTTCTTTACAAACAAACTTAAAGAGCAAAAAACTATGATGGAGTATATTAATAAAGAGCTCGATGATGTTACTAAGGAAATATATGGCCTTAAATCTCAATTTGCTTATATTGAAAGTTTAGTAGGCCAAATTTCCGATAAGCAAACTACGTTGGTAAATAAGATGGCTGCTAAATCGAAGTCCCTTGAAAATAATAATGAAGATCTTAAAGTGATTAGCGTGACTCCTATTGAATCTTTGTTTTCTAATATAAATCTTTATAAAGATGGTACTAGAGATGAGTCAACTTTATCTAGAAAGCGTCCCAATAATTTGGAGTTTAACGATCTTAATGAAAAAATTAATAAAAGTGGGATTGGAGAGGTCAAAACTTTAAGTAGCGATGAACCGCTCTCTTGGATTTCAAGGACTTTAACTATGATAATTGTTATTTGATAGATTGTATTTCCTTGTTGCAGTCCATGTTAAATTCACCTCATGCTTACAATCAAAATAAAGCTTTTACTAAAAGTATCGTTGATGCTATGATGAAATCTTTTGAAGAAAAACTTGTGTTGGAAGTTTCTATCTGAAAGAACATGTGGTGCCCCATGTGTGGTTTTGGTAATTGATGACAATCTCTATGGACTAATGGTTGTCTTGAGTTATATTTGAAGGATTTGTCAATAGGAAATTCTTGAAGTCCATTTGTTGGTTTCAAGGAGTTTATATGTTGACCAATGTGCTATTCAAGGAATTATCCAAAGAGTGGTAATGTAGAAGACACGATACAAGGTTGATCAAGACTAAGTCAAGAGTGAATCAAGTTGATCAACACACAAAGCGTACAAGATGTACCGAGAGGGATCAAGTGATCCCATGGTATGGTAAGCATTGTCCATTACACTTTGTGTACTAACCCATGATCTATGTGTGAGTTCTATGTGGGGTTAGGTTTGTTTCCATGGGTTTGCATCAAGAAGAAGATCTCATACAACCCATGGAGGATGACATCACGTGGTGATCGTCATCAAGATTGCGGTGTGCAAGTTCAAGTGAAGCATCACGAAGAGGTCATCATTGAAGCTTGTCGTCCATTGTGGTGTCAATGAACTTGTGAAGATGTGACAAAGAGTGTCTCACCCATAGTGGAGTATGGGGGAGCAATCAACTAGTCTTCATCGACCCGACACAATACAGAAAGGTGGTCCGTCTTGACGAGGACAAGATCATCATCATCTAGCTCAAGTGGATCATGCGCAAGGGAAAGGTTTGCCCTTGATAGGTTTTGTATTTTGCCGGTCTCATGGTGCTAGTTGGGAGACCTGGTTATAGGATCGATTGCCGTACTATCAAGGGGGGCTCTCAAGTTGGTAGCTTGATCGTATCGTTTGTAGAGAGCTCAAACCATTGCATCATTACATCATCTTTCTTGGTTCTTGTTTGGCATTTCTCTTGGTGATTTTTAGAGCTTATGGTCATTTTCATGACAAGCTCGAGTTCATTGAAAACAGAGTTCACATGCATCTTCTATGATGTTTTCAATGTTGGAGGTTATGTTGGTTCTTCTCGGTTGGAGGGTTCACTCCTCTATATGTTAGGCATACCTCCCCTGCCTCTTCTTACTATAAGGGAGCGCCATCTATCCAAGAAGCTTGTGTTTACTCAATTCGGAGCTCATTTGCAGAAGTTGTGGCAGTTCTAGTTTTCCTGGAGCATTTGTTTTGCTTGGAAGTAGCATAAGGGAGGCGCCATCGGTAGTACCGCGGCCCCGGAGCGGTAGTACCGCTGAAAGCCATAAGAGGTAGTACTGCTATTTCACAGCGGTAGTACCACCCACGGCCACAGGCCATAGTACGGCTTCGGTTCCGCGCTAGTACTGCCTCAACTCGAGACATGCTAGTCTTGTGTTGGGTTCAGCGATAGTAGCAGCAGCGGTAGGAGCGGTAGTACCGCTTGTAAGTGGTAGTACCGCCCCTACTACTACTACTAGTGCCGCTCAATGGCCCTCCTATCTGTTCCTTCTACCTTAGGCGTTGTGCGAAGTCCCATCGGTAGTACCACTGGGCCGAGTGGCAGTATCGCTGCAGCCAGTGGTAGTACCGCTCCCTAGAGCGGTAGTACCGCCCGCTGCAGGCTGAGAATGAGGATAACGGTTGGATTTTTCCCCATGTATAAAAGGGGGGCTTCTTCCCCATTGAGCCCTATCCCTTTAGCTCAAGTTCTTCCCCCATTGTTGACCTTCTTCGATCTTGCTATCTCTCAATCCCTCCATGGATTCTTGCTCGTTTTGGGGGAAAAGAGAGAGGAGATCTAGATCCACATTTCCACCAATCACTTTCTCCTCTATGTGAGGGGAACCCCTTAGATCTAGATCTTGGAGTTCTTGGTGTTCTCCTTCTTGTTCTTTCTCTCATTTTCCTCCATAGCTTTTGTTGCTTTGGTGGGATTTGAGAGTGAGGGACTTGGGCACTCCGTGTGCCCTTGCCATTGCATTTGGTGCATCAGTTTGAGTTCTCCACGGTGATACGTGGAAGTTACAAGTTGAGAATCTTATTACTCTTGGGTGCTTGGCACCCTAGAGCTTGTTCCTCTTGGGTGCTTGGGCGCCCTAGACGGTTGGTGGTATTTGGAGCTCAATCGTTGAGATGTAAAGCTTCGAGCAAGCGTTGGGGTCTCTAATTAGGTTCTGGAGATCACCCTGACCAGTTTGACAGGTACCGGTGACCACCCACAAGGGTTGCCAAAGTGTGCGGGTTTGATGACCGCCCCCAAGGGTTTCCATTTGTACGGGTTCGGTGACCACCCTCAAGGGTCCCTTAGTGGAATCACGACTTCTTGCATTGTGCGAGGGCGTGAGGAGATTACGGTGGCCCTAGTGGCTTCTTAGGGAGCATTATGCCTCCATGATGACCCACAGGTATAGGGGATATATCGTAGTCCTTTCGATAAGTAAGAGTGTCGAACCCAACGAGGAGCAGAAGGAAATGGCAAGCGGTTTTCAGCAAGGTATTCTCTACAAGCACTGAAATTATCGGTAATAGATAGTTGTGTGATAAGATAATTCGTAACGGGTAACAAGTAACAAAAGTAAACAAGGTACAACAAGGTGGCCCAATCCTTTTTGTAGCAAAGGACAAGCTTGGATGAACTCTTATATAAAGCAAAACGCTCCCGAGGACACATGGGAATTGTTGTCAAGTTAGTTTTCATCATGCTCATATGATTCATGTTCGTTACTTTGATAGTTTGATATGTGGGTGGACCGGTGCTTGGGTGCTGCCCTTCCTTGGACAAGCCTCCCACTTATGATTAACCCCCCTCGCAAGAATCCACAACTACGAAAGAAGAATTAAGATAAATCTAACCATAGCATGAAACATATGGATCCAAATCAGCCCCTTACGAAGCAACGCATAAAGTAGGGCTTAAGCTTTTGTCACTCTAGCAACCCATAATCTACTTATTACTTCCCAATGCCTTCCCCTGGGCCCAAATAATGGTGAAGTGTTATGCAGTTGACATTCACATAACACCACTAGAGGAAAGACAACATACATCTCATAAAAATATCGAACGAATACCAAA
Organism: Triticum aestivum; assembly: GCF_018294505.1. Classification (NCBI taxonomy): domain Eukaryota; kingdom Viridiplantae; phylum Streptophyta; class Magnoliopsida; order Poales; family Poaceae; genus Triticum; species Triticum aestivum. Next base: position 363,683,666 of record NC_057794.1, read on the forward strand.
TTCACATGATTACTTATAACAAGACTTCTCCCATGTCCTCAGGAACAAACTTAACTACTCACAAAACATATTCATATTCATAATTAGAGGAGTATTAATTATCATTGAGGATCTGAACATATGATCTTCCACCGAATAAACCAACTAGCATCAACTACAAGGAGTAATCAACACTACTAGCAACCCATAGGTACCCGAGGGAGTCCTGGATTAGGGGGTCTCCGGACAGCCAGACTATATCCTTTGGCCGGACTGTTAGACTATGAAGATACAAGATTGAAGACTTCGTCTCGTGTCCGGATAGGACTCTACTTGGCGTGGAAGGCAAGCTAGGCAGTACGGATATGGATATCCCCTCCTTTGTGTAACCCTAGCCCCCTCCGGTGTCTATATACACTGGAGGGTTTTAGTCCGTAGGACACAATAACATACAATCATACCATAGGCTAGCTTCTAGGGTTTAGCCTCTCTGATCTCGTGGTAGATCTACTCTTGTACTACCCATATCATCAATATTAATCAAGCAGGACGTAGGGTTTTACCTCCATCAAGAGGGCCCGAACCTGGGTAAAACATCGTGTCCCCTACCTCATGTTACCATCCGCCTTAGACGCACAGTTCGGGACCCCCTACCCGAGATCCGCTGGATTTGACACCGACATTGGTGCTTTCATTGAGAGTTCTTCTGTGTCGTCGCCGTTAGGCTTGATGGCTCCTTCGGTCATCGTTAGCGATGCGGTCCAGGGTGAGACTTTTCTCCCTGGACAGATTTTTGTATTCGGCGGCTTCGCACTACGGGCCAACTCGCTTGGCCATCTGGAGCAGATCGAAAGTTACGCCCCTGGCCACCAGGTCGGGTTTGGAAGCTTAAACTACACGACCGATATCCGCGGAGACTTGATCTTCGACGGATTCGAGCCTCTGCCTTGTGTGTCACGCGGTCACGACGAGTACGATTTAGCTCTACCATCAGACAACGTCCGGGAGATCGCACCGGCAGCCGCTCCGACCCTCAATTCGGAGCTAGTTGCGTCGTCCATGGATGGGTGGATAGACCCCGCCACGGAGGCCTTACCCTCAGCGGCGATCGAGCCAAACATCGACCTTACCCTGCACAAGAGCCATGTTGTCAGACTGCCGGATCCTTCTCCGACCACGGACTCCGAACCGCCTGCGCCCATTCCTAGCGAATCCGATTGGGCACCGATCATGGAGTTTACCTCCGTGGATATTTTTCAGCACTCGCCCTTTGGCGACATACTGAACTCATTAAGGTCTCTCTCCTTGTCAGGAGGATCCTGGCCAAACTATGTCCGGCAGGATTGGGATGCGGATGACCAAGAAATTCGCTGCCCACCCACCACCCACTTAGTAGCCACTGTCGACGACTTAACCAACATGCTCGACTTCAACTCCGAAGACATCTACGGTATGGACGACGATGCGGAAGACGAAGAGGAACCACTGCCCACAGGGCACTGGGCAGCCACCTCATCATATGATATATACATGGTGGATACACCCAAAGAAGGCAATGGCGACGAGACAGCGGAGGATGACCCCTTCAGGAAGCAACCTAAGCGCCAGAGTCAGCGGCGCCGCTCTAAGTCCTGCCAACGCAAAAATGGTGATTCTGGCATAGCAGATAACAACACCCCGGACAGTGCCGAAGACAACCGCCTCCAGCAAGATTCAGCACAGGAGGATGGAGAAGCCATCCCTGATGAGGGAGTGGCAGATGGAGAGGCGGAGGATGATAATTACATGCCCCCCTCCGAAGACGAGGCAAGTCTCGACGATGCCGAATTCGTCGTGCCAGAGGATCCCGTCGAACAAGAGCGCTTCAAGCGCCGGCTTATAGCCACGGCAAATAGCCTTAAGAAAAAGCAGCAGTAGCTTCAAGCTGATCAAGATCTGCTAGCTAACAGATGGACTGAAGTCCTCGCGGCCGAGGAATATAAACTTGAGCGCCCCTCCAAGAGTTACCCAAAATGCAGGTTGCTACCCCGACTGGAGGAAGAAGCGTATGACGCGGCTGATCGGCCACCTCGTGGCCGCGATAGAGAGGCATTCCAGCCAAAAACTCAGCCTGCACCCCGACGCCATTCAAATAAAAAGGCATGGGGAAATATGCCAGACCTGCGAGATGTATTGGAGGACAAAGAAAAACATGCAAGATCGATCTACGGATCACGAGGGCGCGCCACTATGCAAGACGATAAACGTCACGCCGGATATAGTAAAAGTAAGTCCGGCCGGGACGACCATAGCGGACACGACTCATTCGAGCTGTGTCACGACATAGTCCAGTACAGAGGCGCCGCACACCCCCTATGATTCACAAACGAAGTAATGGATCATCAAATCCCAGAGGGTTTCAAACCCGTAAATATTGAATCATACGACAGCACAACAGATCCTGCTATATGGATCGAGGATTTCCTCCTGCATATCCACATGGCACGCGGTGATGATCTACACGCCATTAAATATCTCCCACTCAAACTCAAAGGACCAGCTCGGCATTGGCTCAATAGCTTGCCAGCAGAGTCCATTGGCTGTTGGGAGGATCTGGAAGCCGCATTCCTCGACAACTTTCAGGGCACTTATATGCGACCACCAGATGCCGATGACTTGAGCCACATAATTCAGCAGTCAGAGGAATCGGCCAGGCAATTCTGGACACGGTTCCTAACAAAGAAAAATCAAATTGTCGACTGTCCGGATGCAGAGGCTCTAGCAGCTTTCAAGCACAACATCCGCGACGAGTGGCTAGCCCGGCACCTTGGTCAGGAAAAGCCGAAATCTATGGCAGCCCTCACGACACTCATGACCCGCTTTTGTGCAGGAGAAGACAGCTGGCTGGCTCGCAGTAATAACATATCAAAGAACCGTGGTACTTTGGATACCAAGGACGGCAATGGCAGGTCACGTCAAAATAAACATAAGCGCCGCATTAACAGCGACAATACCGAGGATACGGCAGTCAATGCCGGATTCAAAGGCTCTAAACCTGGTCAGCAGAAAAGCCATTTAAAAGAAGCACTCCAGGCCCGTCCAGTTTGGACCGCATACTCGATCGCTCATGTCAGATACACGGCACCCTGACAAGCTAGCCAACCACACCAATAGGGATTGTTGGGTATTCAAGCAGGCCGGCAATTTAATTGCTGAAAACAAAGATAAGGGGCCACATAGCGATGACGAGGAAGAGCCCCGGCAGCCGAACACCGGAGGACAGAAGAGGTTCCCCCCACAAGTGCGGACGGTGAACATGATATACGCAACCCACATCCCCAAGAGGGAGCGGAAGCGTGTGCTCAGGGACGTATATGCGTTGGATCCAGTCGCCCCAAAGTTCAACCCATGGTCCTCCTGTCCGATCACCTTCGATCGCAGGGACCATCCCACTAGTATCCGTCATGGCGGATTCACCGCACTGGTCTTAGACCCAATCATCAACGGATTTCACCTCACTCGAGTCCTTATGGATGGCGGCAACAGCCTGAACCTGCTTTACCAGGACACAGTGCACAAAATGGGTATAGACCCCTCAAGGATCAAACCCACAAAAAATGACCTTTAAAGGCGTCATTCCAGGTGTAGAGGCCCATTGCACAGGCTCAATTACACTGGAAAGTGGTCTTTGGATCCCCGTATAACTTCCGAAGCGAAGAATTAATCTTTGATATAGTCCCGTTCCGCAGTGGCTATCATGCACTGCTCGGGCGAACCGCATTTGGGAGATTCAATGTGGTACCGCATTATGCATACATCAAGCTCAAGATGCCAGGACCTCGGGGGGTCATCACAGTTAATGGAAACACAGAGCGCTCTCTCCGCACAGAGGAGCACACTGCGGCCCTCGCAGCAGAAGTGCAAAGCAGCCTCTCAAGGGAATCCACCAGTTCGGCGTTTCAAGACCCGGACACCTTCAAGCGCGCTCGGAGTAATCGGCAACTAGACTGCCTGGCACGACCTGAGCTCGCGTAGCAATGCGTCCCCCACCCCGGCCCAAGCCAAACGGTGAAATTCGTGCCATGCGTACATAATTACGCACTAAAAATACCATGGGCATAGGCGGGGAGGGGGGGCACAACTATGGCACGCCCTAATACGTGGCTTAAACCGCACTAGGGGCTTCTCGCTTTGTTATATTTCTCTTTCAGGACTTTAATCTCTGGAAACCCTGTCCGGCAGCATGATTGCCGAACACATGATGCAGCAACCAAGGAGGCAGAAAGCTAGGTCACACATGTACTAATCATCTTGTTTGTCTATGTATTCACACGTGTACTAAGTTTCCAGTTAATACAATTCTAGCATGAATAATAAACATTTATCATTATATAAGGAAATATAAATAAGAACTTTATTATTGCCTCTAGGGCATATTTCCTTCACTAGATTGGTTCTGCCCAAGTTTCGTCTCGAGACGGCGGTGCTTTGTCTCGAAAGCTTCCTTCTGATTTTTTCCAGGTCAAAACACACCATATAGCAGAAGATGGGCATCGGGGGCCTGCCAGGTGGCCCACAAGACCGGAGGGCGCCCCTAGGGGGGGTAGGGCGCGCCCTCCACCCTTGTGGATGGCAGGTGGCCCCCCTCTGGTGCTTTCTTCGCCCACTATTTTTTATATATTCCAAAAATATTTTTCGTGAAGTTTCAGGACTTTTGGAGTTGTGTAGAATAGGTCTCTAATATTTGCTCCTTTTCCAGTCCAGAATTCCAGCTACCAGCATTCTCCCTCTTCATGTGAACCTTATAAAATAAGAGAGAAAAGGCATAAGTATTGTGATATAATGTGTAATAACAGCCCATAATGCAATAAATATCAATATCAAAGAATGATGCAAAATGGACGTATCAACTCCCCCAAGCTTAGACCTCGCTTGTCCTCAAGCGAAAGCCGATATCGAAAAATATGTCCACATGTTTAGAGATAGAGGTGTCAATAAAATAAAACGTGGACATGAGGGCATCATGATCATCTTTAGAACAACAACATATAATGCCATATAATTTCTTATGCTAAAGTAACAACTCATTCACAAAGTAAAAACATGAATTAGAAACTTCATTGAAAACTAACAAACTATGATATCAGTCATTGAAGCAATTGCAATATATCATAACATCGGAAAGAGTCAATTCAAGAGCTTTTCAGCAAGTCCACATACTCAACTATCATTTAATCTTTCACAATTGTTAACACTCATGCGATAATTATGGGTTCAAAGTTTCAATCGGACATAGAGAAAGATAGGGGCTTATATTTTCGCCTCCCAACCTTTTACCTCAAGGGTAATGTCAACAATAATACTTTATGATAACCTACATCCAAGTGGATATATATATATATATCCAGATCTCTCCAACAAATAGTGCTTGCCAAAAGAAAAAGTGTAAAAAGGAAAGGTGATGATCACCATGACTCTTGTATAAGGGTAGAAGATAAAATTAAAAGATAGTCCCTTCACAGAGGGAAGCAGAGGTATGCACTTTTATGGTTGGATAGACAAAATCTTAATGCGAAAGAACGTCACTTTATATTGCCACTTGTGATAAAGAACTTTATTATGCAGTCCATCACTTTTATTTCTTCCATATCACAAGTTCGTATAAAGCTTATTTTCTTCACACTAATAGATCATACATATTTAGAGAGCAATTTTTATTGCTTGCACCGATGACAACTTACTTGAAAGATCTTACTCAATCCATAGGTAGGTATGGTGGACTCTCATGGCAGAACTGGTTTAAGGGATGTTTTGAAGCACAGGTAGTATCTCTACTTGGTGCAAAGAATTTGGCTAGCATGAGAGGGAAAGGCAAGCTCAACATGTTGGATGATACATGACAATATAACTTCTCTTCGGATATAAGAAAACATAACCCATTATGTTGTCTTCCTTGTCCAACATCAACTTTTTAGCATGTCATATTTTAATGAGTGCTCACAATTACAAAAGATGTCCAAGATAGTATATTTATATGTGAAGCATCTCTTTCTTTATTACTTCCTATTAATTGCAACAATGACCAAAACTATGTTTGTCAACTCTCGACAACTTTTATTCATCATACTCTTTATATGTGAAGTCATTACTCTCCATAAGATCAATATATGATATTTTTATTCTTTCTATTATTTAGTTCCCTCAAGATCATAGCAAAATAGCAAAGCTCTCAACTCAAAAACTACTCTTTATTATATATCTCTCACGTACTCGATTACATAGATAGAGATCGAAACAAAACTCAAAGCTAGATCATACTAAAAACTTTATTCTGCTAGATCAAGATATAACCAAAAGGATCGAACTAAGAAAAATGATAAAGGAAAGGTGTGATGGTGATACGATATAGGGGCACCTCCCCCCAAGCTTGGCAGTTGCCAAAGGAGTGCCCATACCCATGTATTTATGTCTCTTTCTTCGGAGGTGGTGATGATGGAGTTGTTGATGAAGTAGTGCCATACTTCAAGTGAAGGAGAAACTCCAATCTACGAATGATCCCCTGGAGGGCAATGATATGCTCTTGCAACAGAATATTTTCATGGGTAAGATATTTGTTTTGCACACGAACTAATTCAATGATCTTAAAAGCTTCAATTTCAATAGGGGTAAGATGATTGTAGTAAGGTCGAAGGATGTCTTCTTCTTCTGTCGGAACTTGATCTTCCGCGGCCTTCTTGATCTTATCACCCTCGTTGATTTCCCCAAGTTCTTCTCTCTTAATCTCTATCTTCATTAGCCAAGCATAGTCGCCCGCGTTGTTGGAGGAGGGGGGGCGATATGATGCCTGGCCTTGAAAACTCTGGCAGAAAACAACTCAAAACAAAAACATGGGATATTGCCGTGGTACGGTGGTCAAAACCTTCGGGAGATTATATAATGAATTTTCACCAACCAAAAGAAGTATCGTGCAAGAAAACGGAGTCCAGAGGGCACACGAGGTGTCCACAAGGCAGGGGGCGCGCCCAGGAGGGTAGGGTGCGCCCTCTACCCTTGTGGTCGCCTTGTGTCTCTTTCACACTACTTTTCATTTTCCTAATTTTTTAAATATGCCAAAATGGAGAAAAAAATGCTATTGGAACAATTTTGGAATCGGTTTACTTACCGTACCACACACCTATTCCTTTTTCGGAGTCTAAAACATTCTGGAAAGTGTCCCTTATGTACTCCTCCAATGTTACAGTCTCATTTATATTGGTCTCAACATTTATGGGAGTACCTGGGATATAATGTTTGATTCTTTGACCGTTTACCACTTTCAGATTTGTGCCTTCGGCATTGTTGATTTTGATGTCACCGGAACGGTAGACCTCCTTGATAATGTAAGGACCTTCCCATTTAGAGAGAAGTTTTCCCACAAAAAATCTTAAGGAGAGTTGTATAGCAAAACATGATCACCTACATTAAACTCATGCCTTTGTATCCTCTTGTCATGCCATCTTTTAATTTTTTCTTTAAACAACTTGGCATTCTCATAGGCTTGGGTTCTCCATTCATCAAGTGAGCTAATGTCAAATAACCTCTTCTCACCGGCAAGTTTGAAATCATAATTGAGTTCTTTAATAGCCCAATATGCCTTATGTTCTAGTTCGAGAGGTAAGTGACATGTTTTCCATAAACCATTTTATAACGAGACATACCCATATGATTCTTATAAGCAGTTCTATAAGCCCATAATGCATCATCAAGTTTCTTAAACTAATTCTTTCTAGATCTCTATGGTTAACATCATATTTAGCAAGCATTTTACGGAAATCACCATGAATAAAATATGAACCACCATCAGTCATTAAATATCTAGGGACTCCAAACCTCGGAAAAATAACTCCTTTAAGCATCTTAATAGAAGTGTTATGATCAACACTACTAGTTGGAATAGCTTCTACCCACTTAGTAATGTAATCAACAACAACTAAAATATGTATATACCCATTAGAGGAAGGAAAGGTTCCCATATAATCAAAGCCCCAAACATCAAATGGTTCAATAACAAGTGAATAATTCATAGGCATTTCCTGGCGTCTACTAATATTGCCAATTCTTTGGCATTTATCACAAGACAAGACAAACTTACGGGCATCCTTGAAGAGAGTAGGCCAATAAAAACCAGATTGTAATACCTTGTGTGCAGTTCTATCTCCAACATGGTGTCCTTTGTAAGACTCGGAGTGGCACTTGCGTAGCATCTATCCCTGTTCATGCTCAGGTACACAATGTCTAATAACACCATCTACTCCTTCTTTATAAAGGTGTGGATCATCCCAAATGTAATGTCTTAAATCATAGAAAAACTTTTTCTTTTGCTGGTATGTGAAACTAGGTGGTATAAATTTAGCAACAATGTAATTACCATAATCAACATAGCATGGAGTATTATGAGAAGCATTTATGACAGCTAATTGTTCAGCAGGAAAGCTATCATCAATAGGCAGAGGGTCATCAAGAACATTTTCTAACCTAGACAAGTTGTCAGCAACGTGGTTCTCAACTCCCTTTCTATCAATAATTTGCAAATCAAATTCTTGTAACAAGAGAACCCATCTAATAAGTCTAGGTTTAGCATTTTCTTTTCCATAATATATTTAATAGTAGCACGATCAGTGTGAACCGTTACTTTGGAATCAACAATATAAGACCTGAACTTATCACAAGCAAAAACAACTGCTAAAAATTATTTTTCAGTAGTAGCATAATTTCTTTGGGCACTGTCTAGAGTTTTACTAGCATAGTGAATACCATTTAATTTCTTATCAACTCTTTGCCACAGAACAACACCAACAACATAATCACTAGCATCACACATACTTTCAAAGGGTAAATTCCAATCAGGTGGCTGAACAATAGGTGGAGAAATCAAGCCTTTCTTAAGTATTTCAAATGCTTCTACACAATCATCGTCAAAAACAAAAGGAACATCTTTTTGCAAGAGATTAGTGAGAGGCCTGGAAATTTAAGAGAAGTCTTTAATAAAACTCCTATAGAAACCAACATGACCAAGAAAGCTTCTTATACCTTTGATATCTTTAGGACACGACATCTTTTCAATCGCATAAAATTTCTAAAAGATGTATTGAAGTTGATAAAGATGTATTGAAGGTATTGTCTTTAGGACACAACATCTTTTCAACTTCAATACATCTTTCAGAAATTTATGTCCCAAGACAATACCTTCATTAACCATAAAGTGGCACTTCTCCCAATTCAAGACAAGATTAGTTTCTTCACATCTCTGCAAAACTCGATCAAGGTTGCTTAAGCAATCATCAAAAGAAGTTCCATAAACGTAGAAGTCATCCATGAAAACCTCAACAATCTTTTCACAAAAAACAGAGAATATACCAGTCATACATCTTTGAAAGGTAGTAGGTGCATTGCATAAACCAAAAGGCATACGTCTATAAGCAAAGGTACCAAAGGGGCAAGTAAAAGTGGTCTTCTCCTGATCATCTTTTGACACAGGTATTTGAGAAAAACTAGAATAACCATCTAGAAAGCAACAATGTGTATGTTTGCATAGTCTTTCTAGCATTTGGTCAATAAAAGGTAGAGGGTAATGATCCTTTCTAGTAGCTTTATTCAATTTGTGAAAATCAATTACCATTCTATAACCTGTAACAATTCTTTGTGGAATCAATTCGTTCTTATCATTAGGAACAACAGTAATACCTCCCTTCTTAGGGAAACAATGAACATGACTTACCCATCTACTATTAGCAATAGGATAAATTATACCTGCCTCCGGAAGCTTTAGTATCTCATTTCTTACCACTTCTTTCACCTTGGTATCTAACGGTCGTTGGTGATCAACAGCTAGTTTAGCATCATGCTCCAAATTAATTTTGTGCTGACATAGAGTGGGACTAATGACCTTAAGATCATCAAGAGTATATCCAATAGCAGCATGGTGCTTCTTTAGAGTTTTCAATAATTTCTTTTCTTCATGCTCTGAAAGGCTAGCACTAATAATAACAGGATATATCTTCTTTTCATCGAGATAAGCATATTTCGAAGTATCAGGTAATTGTTTATGCTCAAACACGGGATCACCCTTGGGTGGAGGAGGATCCCCAAGGATTTCACCAGGCAAGTTGTGTTTCAAAACAGGCCCTTGATTAAAGAATATTTCATCTATTTCCCTTCTTTCATTCATAAACATATCATTTCATGGTCTAGCAAATACTGTTCTAAAGGATCAGTAGGAGGCACGACAATAGAAGCAAGACCAATAATTTCATACTTACTAGGCAATTTTTTATCATGGGGTTGCCTACGAAATTTAGAGAAATTAAAATCATGAGACATATCCCCTGAACCAACAATATCAATATCTTTCTCGCAGTCTATCTTAGCATTAACAGTATTCAGAAAAGGTCTACCAAATATAATGGGACAAAAATCATCTTGTGGGGAATCAAGAACAATAAAATTAGTAGGGTATTTAATTTCCCCACACAATATTTCAACATCTCTAACAATCCCAATTGGTGATATAGTGTCTCTATTGGCAAGCTTAATAGTAACATCAATATATTCTATCTTAGCAGGTGCAATATCATTCATAATTTCTTGGTATACGGTATAAGGAATTGCACTCACACTAGCACCCACATCACATAAGCCATGATAACAATGATCTACAATTTTAATAGAAAACAACAAGCATGCCAACAACATGTCTATGTTTATCTTTAATATCAAGTTTGGCAATTCTAGCAGCTTCATCACAGAAATAAATAACATGCCCATCGATATTATTGACCAAGAGATCTTTAACCATAGCAATACTAGGTTCAACTTTAATTTGTTCAGGGGGTGTAGGTGTTCTAGTATAACTCTTATGAACCATAGTTGAAGCTTTAGCATGATCATTTATTCTAATAGGAAAAGGTGGTTTCTCAATATAAGCAGTGGGTACAATAGGATCAACATTATAAGTAATAGTTTCTTCTTCAACTTTAATAGCTTCTACTACTTTAACTTCGATGGGAGGATGATATTTAAATCACTTCTCCTTAGGGAGATCAACATGAGTAGCAAACGATTCACAGAAAGAAGCTACTATCTCAGAGACAAGTCCATATTTAGTGCTAAAATCACGAAAAGCATCAATATCCATAAAAGATTTAACACAATCAAACTTAAGGTTTATACCTGACTCCTTACCTTCGCCGAGTTCCCAGTCTTCAGAGTTGCGTTTAATTCTTTCCAATAAATCACATTTGGATTCAATATCCTTCTTCATAAAAGAAGCAGTACAAGAAGTATCGAGCATGGATCGATCATTATGAGAAAGCCGAGCATAAATTTTTTGAATAATAATTTCTCTTGAGAGCTCATGATTGGGGCATGAATATAGCATTGACTTAAGCCTCCCCCAAGCTTGAGTGGTACTTTCTCCTTCACGAGGCCAAACATTATATATAAAATTCCGATCACGATGAACCAGATGCATAGGATAAAACTTATGATGAAATTCCAATTTCAATCGGTTGTAGTTCCATGATCCAATATCATCACATAGCCTATACCATGTCGATGCCTTTCCCTTCAAAGATAAAGGGAATACCTTCTTCTTGACAACATCCACGGGCATACATGCAAGCTTAAATAATCCACAAACTTCATCCACATAGATTAGGTGCATATCAGGATGTAATGTTCTATCTTCTACATATATTTGCTAGTAGTTTCTCTATCATACCCGAAGGAATTTCATAATAAATATTTTCAGTAGGTGCAGTAGGTTGAGGAGCAACTATTTGCTCTTCCGGTGGAGGTGAAGATACCCCGAACAAGCCCCTAAAAGGATTATTTTCCATAGTAACAAGTGACAGTAAATTTCAGCACACTATATAAATGTTTCCTTACCAAAGTGAAAGTGCAACTAATCCCTGGGTGGTTTTGGTAATTATTAACAACATATAGCTAATTGAACTAATATCCATTCAAGATAATCTTTTCAGGAAGTTCAACGATTGGCATGGCATGGACTAGACATGTGGACCCCTCAAAATGCTAAGAACACATATTGGCACAAGCTCAAGACTCTACATTTTATTTTTAGTGATCCAAGATCACATTGAGTCCATAGGAAAAGCCAATACTACTAAAAGGGGATGAGGTGTTGCTTAATGGCTTGCTTGCTCAAAATGCTTACTGATATGCTCCAAAAGCCCTCAATCACTTTCTCATATCCACATATGTCCCAAACCAAAACTCAAACTTGGCCCCACCGATTTGATCTATCTGGCGCCACCGAGTTCATTTGACATAGCCATAGCCAGAAACCCTAATCATTTCATTCTCACTGATAGGGATCTCGGTCTCACCAAGATGGGATTGCAAACTCTTTGTTTCCCTTCATAACGTTTTGGTCTAACCGAGATGAGCGATCGGTCCCACCTAGTTCGCAATGCAAACTCTCTGTTTCCTTTTCGTAACATTTCGGTCTCACTGAAATGAGCAATCGGTCCCACCGAGTTTGCCTGACCAACTCTCTGTTTGCCTATTACTGAAATCGGTCTCACCGAGTTCATGTGATCGGTCTCACCGAGATCAAGTTATGCCCTAACCCTAACTAAATCGGTCCCACCGAGTTGATCATGTCGATCCCACCAAAAAGCCTAACGTTCACATTTTGAACTAAATTAGTCTGACCGAGTTTCACTTCGGTTCCATCGAGTTTGGTAAATTGTGTGTAACGGTTAGATTTTGTGTGAAGACTATATATACCCCTCCACCCTTCCTCCATTTGTGGAGAGAGCTATCAAAACGTGCCTACACTTCCACTACTCATTTTCTGAGAGAGAACCACCTACTCATGTGTTGAGACCAAGATATTCCAATCCAACCACAAGAATCTTGATCTCTAGCCTTCCCCAAGTTGCTTTCCACTCAAATCGTCTTTTCACCATATCCAAATATGTGTGAGAGAGTTGAGTGTTGGGGAGACTATCATTTGAAGCACAAGAGCAAGGAGTTCATCATCAACACACCATCTATTACCTTTTGGAGAGTGGTGTCTCCTAGATTGGTTAGGTGTCACTTGGGAGCCTCCCTCAAGATTGTGGAGTTGAACCAAGGAGTTTGTAAGGGCAAGGAGATCGCCTACTTCGTGAAGATCTACCCAAGTGAGGCAAGTCCTTTATGGGCAATGTCCATGGTGGGATAGACAAGGTTGCTTCTTCGTGGACCCTTCGTGGGTGGAGCCCTCCGTGGACTCGCGCAACCATTACCCTTCGTGGGTTGAAGTCTCCATCAATTTGGATGTATGATAGCACCACCTATCGGAATCACGCCAAAAATCTCCGTGTCTACATTGCGTTTGCTCCCCTCAAAATCCTCCCCTTTACCTTCATATGCAATGATTTACATTCTGCTGCTATACTCTTAGAATTGCATGTGTAGGTTGATTGCTTGACTTGTGATAAGTTGCTAAAATCTGTGAAGACTTAAAATTGGGAAAAGGCTAGATTTTTATTTGGTCAAGTAGTCTAATAACCCCCCTCTAGACATACTTCCAATCCTACAAGTGGTATCAGAGCTTTGGTCCCCATTTGCCTTGATTTCCATAGCTTTGGTGATCATAGCCTTGGTTTCACAACCTAGGAGAGTATGTCGTCTAGCGAGGGAAATTACCACCGGTCCTTACTTTGATGGTACTAATTTTGCTAGTTGGAAGCATAAGATGAAAGTGCATATTCTTGGACATAACCCCGCCGTTTGGGCTATTGTGTGTATTGTCTTGCAAAGTGAATTCTTTGATGGGAGAGAACCAAATCATGAAGCTACCGCGGAAGAATTGAAGATGCTGTAATACAATGCTCAAGCTTGCGACATCCTCTTCAACGGATTGTGCCTCGAAGAATTCAACAAAATCAGTCGTCTTGAGAATACAAAGGAAATTTGGGATACTTTGATTGATATGCACGAAGGTACCAACTCCTTCAAGGAATCCAAATTGGATGTGCTTCAAAGTCAACTTGGCAAGTTCAAAATGAAGGATGGTGATGGTGTTGCTGAAATGTACTCTAGGCTCTCTCTCATCACAAATGAGATTGTCGGCTTAGGAAGTGAAGAGATGACCGATAGATTCATCACCAAGAAGATCCTAAAGCCTTGGATGGAAAATATGGCACCGTGTGCACATTAATCAAAATGATGCCCAATTACAAAGATCTCAAGCCAACGTAAGTCATTGGTAGAATTGTTGCTCATGAGATGTCTCTCAAGGATAAAGAAGAGCTTCACAACAAGTCTAGTGGTGCTTACAAAGCCTCATGTGATGCTCCTACATCATCAAGTGAGAAACAAGTCTTCAATGAGGAATTGGGCCTAATGGTGAAGAACTTCAACAAGTTCTACAAAAGTAGAAGCAAAGAAATAAGTTCCAAGTCAAGGTCCTACAATGACAAAATATCTTCTAGTCGTGAGCGTAATTGCTATAATTGTGGAAGACCCGGACACTACTCCAATGATTGTACGGTTCCCTACAAAAGAAGAGAAGACTCACCTAAAAGGATAAGTAGAAGAGAAGAATCACCTCCAAGAGAGAGAAGGAGTAGAGATGATCGTTATGAATGAAGAACCTCTCGCAGAAACAAAGTTTTGAAAAGGAAGGAAAAGTCATCAAGGAGCTATACAAAACGAAGACATCAAGCTCATGTTGGTGAATGGGTATCCGGCTCCGACTCCGACCATCGCTCCGAGAGAAGTTATCACTCCGACTCCGACCATCGCTCCGAGAGAAGTTATCACTCCAACTCCGAATATACTCAAGATGAAGGTGTTGCCGGTCTAGCACTTGTGTCAACCAACTCCTATGACATATTTGACTCACCAAATGAAGGAATTGGAAGATGCTCTATGGCTAAAGGCCCAAAGGTATCACACCCCGAGTATGTTGATTTCAATAGTGATGAGGATGATTTGCTAGGTGATGATGATTTACTTGTTGACAACTCTAGTGATGAAAACTATGATGAACTTGCTATTAATCGTGCTAATCAAGATAAAATGAATGACGATGATAAGAAGGTGATTGAGCATTTAACTAAAGAACTAAACACTCTTAAGTTAGCTCATGAAACTACCTTGGAAGATCATCGAGAGATTTTAAAGACTCATGAGAAGCTACGCTTTGAAAAGCTCAATCTCGAGCAAGAGCATGGGTTCTTAAAAGTAATCAATGATGATCTTCGTAAGAAAAGTTCTTCTTACATTGCCAAGCATTTACTCTTGTCTACTTACATGCCACAAGTAAAATCTAGCAACAAGAGTAAGAAAGATTCTTCCTCTAGTAGTAACAATAATCCCGCTATCTCTAAAAAAACTATAATCCCGCTAAATCCAATGTTGTTGCTTCTAGTAGTTCTCTTGATTCCACTAACGATTCTCTTAGCCAAGTTACACTTGAGCAAGAAAATAGCTTATTAAAGGGAATTATAGAGAAAGGTGTTTACAAGAGCCTTGCCGAAAGTAAGCAGTTTGAGGAAATTGTACGCAAACAAGGAAGGCACCGGAAGAATCAAGGTGTTGGTTTTGAATGAAAGTTCAATGCCAATGGAGTTGAGTGGGAAGAAGATCAATACCCCAAGACGAAGTTTGTTCCTCAACAGGAGAAGTATGATCCTACTTCCTTCGAGGGGACACAAGCTCAAGATGATCTTCCACCACAAGAGCACAAGCAAAAAGGCAAGGACAAGCTTCAAGAGGAGATTGATGCATTTGAAGAAGCTCCCAAGGCCTTGGTCAAGTGGGTTCCCAAGACTACATCAATTCAACTTCATCAAGTACTACTACAACTCCAAGGATTACCATCAAGATGATGTGGATCCCGAAGAAGAACTAGAGAGTTCTTGAGGGTGACTCTGCCAACATACTTCACTCATATCATTTTGGCAAGAACAAGTGCAAACAACTTCCACATCTTGCACTAGTTCAAGGAGTCACAAACCCTCTTGTTGGTAAGACAAGGTACAAGGTAACCTAATGCTTTCATGTACATCATCTTGTGTGTACTTCACTCTATGTCTATGGATATCCTTGTTTGTGCGTTGTGGGACTAACCCATGTAGGTATTTAAAGTGCAACTCACTCCAACGGATTGCTCCAAATGATCTACATCAACATTGAGCATCCACATCTTCAACATCTACATGAAGTCATCATCAACAAAACCCAAGGTTAGTTCATCCCTCTTGGGTGGGATATCACATCTAGGGGGAGCTCTACTCTAAGAATTGAGCTAAAGCAACTCTAATGATGTGAACACAACAATGCTTTATGTAAAAGTAGTGACCCCACTTGTGCTTAAATGATGAGTATGACCTACGATCAAATGTTCTCATTTGACCCCTCAGTCAATATACTCATATATAGATGACCTAGTCATTGCTAATTGCTTGATAGATGCTAGAATGTTTGTGCATGCTTTGCCACATATTTCATTTGCCATCTTTTTGTGTGAGCATGTTGATTACATATTTTTCTCATTCGAGGACATCCATTTGTTGCTTTGATTGTTTGATCCTTTTCTTTTGCCAAATGGATGGACAAGAATTCCTAAGAACTTCCTCTAGCTATCTATGCTTTTCTCGTCTCAAACTCTATTCATGCTACATCACAAAGTTTGATCAAGTCAGATTCGAACCCTCTGGGTGAGGAGCACTCGGAGTCACTAATTTGTCATAGACTTAAACTTCCAAAACCTCTCTGTGTATTTTGTTCTGACCGATTCATCCCTTTCGGTCATACCGAGTTCATTGAGTTGATCTAGGTTTTCAATCTAGGTGCAACCGATTTGAACAATTCGGTCACAACGAGTTGCAGTAACCGCTTGCGATTCTGTATCTCGGTGCCACCGAATCGTTCCACTAGGTCACACTGACAGGGTCAGGATATATATACCCACGGGTCAAATTTCAGAAATTCCTCCGAAACCTTCCGGGGCATCCCCAAGCTTAGTTGCTCCAAGTGAGGTTACCGATAATGTTGGAGACGAAAGAGGGGATGCCTTCCGGGGCATCCCCAAGCTTAATTGCTTGGATCTTCCTTGAATATTACCTTGGGGTGGGCATCCCCAATCTTAGGGTCTTGTCACTCCTTATTCTCCTCATATCGACATCTTGCCCAAAACTTGAAAAGTTCAATCACACAAAACTTAACGGAACTTCGTGAGATAGGTTAGTATGATAAAGAGCAAACCGTTTCACTTTGGTACTGTCAAAGACAAGATTCATAATTGTTTCCACACAATGCCTACTTTAGCATATCATTTCCACATTTTATATTGAGCAATATAAGCCATAGAAACTAAAAAA
Organism: Triticum aestivum; assembly: GCF_018294505.1. Taxonomy (NCBI): domain Eukaryota; kingdom Viridiplantae; phylum Streptophyta; class Magnoliopsida; order Poales; family Poaceae; genus Triticum; species Triticum aestivum. Next base: position 363,701,002 of record NC_057794.1, read on the forward strand.
CAAGCAAACTATGCATTGAAAACAGAATCTGTCAAAAACAGAACAACCTGTAGTAATCTGTACTCCAACCATACTTATGCTACTCCAAAAATTCTGGAAAAATAGTAAATCCTTGGTAATTTGTATATTGATCTTCTTAAAAAGAATCAGTATTTTATCACGATTCTGTTAAAAAATAGAATTGTTTTCCTGAGCGCAAAAGTTTCTGTTTTTAGCAAGATCAAATCAACTATCACCGTAAGCCATCCCAAAGGTCTTACTTGGAAATTTATTGAAACGAAAGCTATAAAACATGATTAATGCAGTAGCTTAATCATGTGAACACACAAAAACAGTAGGGGTAAATGTTGGGTTGTCTCCCAACAAGCGCTTTCCTTTAATGCCTTTTAGCTAGGCATGATGATTTCAATGATGCTCACATAAAAGATAAAAACTGAAACATACCAAGAGCATCATGAAACACATGGAAAGCACATTTAAGCCTAACCCACTTCCTATGCATAGGGATTTTGTGAGCAAATAACTTTTGGGAGCAAAAATCAACTAGCATAGGAAGGCAAAACAAACATAACTTCAAGATTTTCAACACATAGAGAGGAAACTTGATATTATTGCAATTGCTACAAGCATATGTTCCTCCCTCATAATAATTTTCAGTGGCATCATGAATGAATTCAACAATATAACTATCACATAAAGCATTATTTTCATGATCCACAAGCATAGAAATCTTATTACTCTCCACATAAGCAAATTTATTCTTATGAATAGTAGTGGGAGCAAACTCAACAAAATAACTATCATGGGATTGAAAATTAAAATCATGATGATACGTTTCATGGTTATCATTATTCCTTATAGCATACATGTCATCACCATAATCATCATAGATAGCAACTTTGTTGTCATAGTCAATTGCAACCTCTTCCAAAATAATGGATTCATCATTAAATAAAGTCATGACCTCTCCGAATCCACTTTCATCAATACAATCATCATAAATAGGAGGTGTGCAATCATCATAATAAATTTTCTCATCAAAACTTGGGGGACTAAAAATATCATCTTTATCAAACATAGCATCCCCAAGCTTATGGCTTTGCATATCATTAGCATCATGGATATTCAAAGAATTCATACTAACAACATTGCAATCATGCTCATCATTCAAATATTTTGTGCCAAACATTTTATTGACTTCTTCTTCTAACAATTGAGCACAATTTTCTGATCCATCATTTTCAAGAAAGATATTATAAAGATGATCAATAATACTCCCTCCTTTCCGGTTTATAAGGCTTATCTCATTTTTTTCATTTTTCCGATTTATAGGGCTCATCTCCATCTTCTTTTAAGATTTCAAGGCGCATTAAATCTTTACATGAAAGAATTAAAAAGGAACTCACTAATGCATGTAATGATACTACTTATCTAGTGGCCAAGCATGCATGCACTGCAATTAATCCCACTTAATGCATCAGTTTAGTTTGGTAGTTTTGTAAAGTATGAGATATATTCCTCCACTCACCATAACCCTTGGTTGATTAGATTTCAAGTTTGAGCCCTATAAACCGGAAAGGAGGGAGTATGATGCAACCTCAATTCCATTTTTAAGTAGTTTTCTTTTATAAACCAAACTAGTGATAAAACAAGAAACTAAAAGATTCAATTGCAAGATCTAAAGATATACCTTCAAGCACTCACCTCCCCAGCAATGGTGCCAGAAAAGAGCTTGATGTCTGATATGCAACTTTATTCTTGTAGACACGTGTTGGGCCTCAAGCTCAGAGTTTTGTAGGACAGTATCAATTTTCCCTCAAGTGGGTGACCTAAGGTTTATCAATCCGTGAGAGGTGTAGGATGAAGATGGTCTCTCTCAAACAACCCTGTAACCAAATAATAAAAAGTCTCTTGTGTCCCCAACACACCAAATACAATGGTAATTTGTATAGGTGCACTAGTTCGGCAAAGAGATGGTGATAAAAGTGTAATATGGATGGTAGAAATATATTATTATAATCTGAATAAATAAAAATAGCAAGGTAGCAAATAGTAAACAGGCACAAAAATGGTATTGCAATGCTTGAAAATGAGGCCTAGGGTCTGTACTTTCACTAGTGCAACCTCTCAACAATGCTAATATAGTTGGATCATATAACCGTTCCTCAACATGCAACGAAGAATCACTCCAAAGTTCCTATCTAGCAGAGAACATAAGACGGAATTGCTTGTAGGGTACGAAACCACCTCAAAGCTATTCTTTCCGATCAATCTATCCTAGAGTTCATACTAAAATAACACAAAGATATTCTTTTCGATCGATCTAACCAAGAGTCCGTACTAAAATAACACCAAAGCAAATTCTGATTCATAATACTCAATCCAACACAAAGAACTTCAAAGAGTGCCCCAAGATTCCTACCGGAGAAACAAAGACAAGAATGTGCATCAACCCCTATGCATAGATTACCCCAATGTCACCTTGGGAATCCGCTAGTCAAGTGCCGCTAGTCAAGTGCCAAAACATATATCAAATGAATCAATACGATACCCCATTTTCACCACGAGTATTCAACTGCAAGACATATATCAAGTGTTCTCAAATCCATAAAAGTATTCAATCCGATAACAACGAAATCTCAAAGGGAAAAACTCAATTGATCACAACAAGATAGAGAGGGGAAAACACCATATGATCCCACTATATTAACAAAGCCCGCGATACATCAAGATTGTGACATCTCAAGAACACCAGAGAGAGAGAGAGAGAGAGATTAAACACATAGCTACTGGTACAAACCCTCAGCCCCGAGGGTGGGCTACTCCCTCCTCATCATGGTGGCCGTTGGGATGACGAAGATGGCCACCGGAGATGATTCCCCCCTACGGCAGGGTGTCGGAAAGGGTCTAGATTGGTTTTCGGTGGCTACAGAGCCTTGTGGCGGCGGAACTTCTGATCTAGGTTAACCCCGAGGGTTTTTGGATTTTTTGTGAATTTATAGGGTAAAGAGGGGGTGCGGGAGGCCACCGAGGTGGGCACAACCCACCTAGGTGCACCTGGGCCCCCAGGCGCGCCCTGGTGGGTTGTGCCTTCCTCGGGGCACCCCCTAGGTGCTGCTCTGGCCCATCGGGAGTCTTCTGTTCCATAAAAAAATCCACAAAAAGTTTTGTGGTGTTTGGACTCTGTTTGATATTGATTTCCCGCGATGTAAAAAACAAGCAAAAAACAACAACTGGCACTGGGCATTGGGTCAATAGGTTAGTCCCAAAAAATGATATAAAGTTGCTATAAAATGATTGTAAAACATCCAATAATGATAATATATCAGCATGAATACTTCATAAATTATAGATACGTTGGAGACGTATCAACATCCCCAAGCTTACTTCCTACTCGTCCTCGAGTAGGTAAATGATAAATGAAATAATTTATGAGGTGTGAATGCTAACAAAGTGCATAAGTTTGATCAATGACAATTTCAATCACTTTTCCTAGCATCATAACAACAATTATTTCTTATAAAACTTCTCATGATATAGTAGCAACCAACTCACATGTTAAGGTTGAAACAATGAACTCTCTTGAAACTCAACAACCTCTGTTCTTAGTCACCAAGCAATTACAATTCAACTTATTCAACAGAGTTTATCTAAGATCTCCACATACTCAACCATCTTATAGTGTTCTATGATTGCTAACACTCAGCGCATACACATGAGCAAAACGTTTCAACCATACACATAGAAAGATAGGAGCTTATTGTTTTGCCGCCCAACGTATTCACCTCAATGGTGATGTCAACAATAATAACCTCATGCCACCCATATTCAATTGGACATATGTGCCTAGATCTTTCCTCACCACATGATGCTTGCCAAAAGACAAAAATAAAAAGGAATAGATAGAAACTTTGACTCTTTGCATAAAAGTAAATACTGAAAAGTAAAAGATAGGCCCTTCGCAGAGGGAAGCAGAGGTTGCCATGCGCTTATTTGTTTGCATGCTCAACCCCTTAGTGCAAATGAACGTCACGTTATGTTACCCCTTATGATAGCAACCTTTATTATGTAGTCTATCACTTTTATTCTTTGCCATCACAAGTTCGCACAACGCTCAATTTTCTCTTACACTAAATGATCTAACACTTTTAGAAGCAATTCTTCTTGCCTTATTGCATCGATGACAACTTACTTGAAGGATCTTGCTTAATCCTTAGGTAGGTATGGTGGACTCTTGAAGATAAGATTTGGGTTTAAGGGTTTTTCGGATGCACAGGTAGTATCTCTACTTGGTGCGGAATTTTTGGCTAGCAAAGATGGGGGGCAAGCACCACATGTTGAAGGATATATGACAATATAACTTCTATGTGAATATGAACAAACATAAACCATTATGTTGTCTTCCTTGTCCAACCTCAACAATTTTGGCAGATAATATTTTGATGGGGCCTCTCAATCACAAAATATTTCCAAGATATTGTATTTGCATGCGAAAGTTCTCTTTCTTATACTATTTATTCATGAATTTCTTGTATGACCAATATTGTGATTGTCAAGCCTCAAAAGATTTGACTTTCTAAACCCAATGTGAAGCTACCACTAGGCACGATATGATTTCTGAAGGAAATATGCCCTAGAGGCAATAATAAAGTTATTATTTTATATTTCCTTATATCATGATAAATGTTTATTATTCATGCTAGAATTGTATTAACCGGAAACTTGATACATGTGTGGATACATAGACAAAACACCGTGTCCCTAGTAAGCCTCTACTAGACTAGCTCGTTAATCAAATATGGTTAAGTTTCCTAACCATAGACATGTGTTGTCATTTGATGAACGAGATCACATCATTAGGAGAATGATATGATGGACAAGACCCATCCGTTAGATTAGCATATTGATCGTTCAGTTTTATTGCTATTGCTTTCTTCATGTCATATACATATTCCTTTGACTATGAGATTATGCAACTCTCGAATACCAGAGGAATACCTTGTGTGCTATCAAACGTCACAACGTAACTGGGTGATTATAAATATGCTCTACATGTATTTCCGAAGGTCTTTGTTGGGTTGGCATAGATTGAGATTAGGATTTGTCACTCCGAGTATCAGAGAGGTATCTCTGGGCCCTCTCGGTAATGCACATCATAATAAGCCTTGCAAGTAATGTGACTAATGAGTTAGTTACGGGATGATGCATTACAGAACGAGTAAAGAGACTTGCCGGTAATGAGATTGAACTAGGTATGTAGATACCGACGATCGAATCTCGGGCAAGTAGCATACCGATAGACAAAGGGAATTAGGTATGTTGTCATAAGGTTCGACCAATAAAGATCTTCATAGAATATGTAGGAGCCAATATGGGCATCCATGTTCCATTATTGGTTATTGACCAGAGAGGTGTCTCGGTCATGTCTACATAGTTCTCGAACCCGTAGGGTCCGCACGCCTAACGTTCGTTGACGATATAGTACTATATGAGTTATGTATGTTGGTGAGCGAATGTTGTTCGGAGTCCGGATGAGATCACGAACATGACGAGGAGCTCCGGAGGTAAAGATTGATATATAGGATGATATGGTTCGGCCAAGTGGTGAAGCCCACAGGGCTTTAGGTCGGTGCAAAAGGAGTTTTGCGGAGGCCAAGGGCCAAACGCTGGAGACCATGGCATCCGGCCCCAGGCCAGACGCCGAGGCCCATGGCGTATTGGCCAGACTCCAAGGACCGTGGCGTCTGGTCCTGGAAGTCTGAGAAGGACTCTTCCTTGTGGGCAAAACCGACTTTGAGGAGGCTTTTACTCCAAGTTTCGACCCCAGGGCTCAACATATAAATAGAGGGGCAGGGCTAGCACCTGGAACACATCAAGAATCACCAAGTCATGTGCCGGCAACCCCGTCCCCTCTAGTTTATCCTTCGTCACACTTTCCGTTGTGCTTGGCGAAGCCCTGCGGAGATTGTTCTTCACCAACACCGTCACCACACCGTCGTGCTGCCGGAACTCATCTACTACTTCGCCCCTCTTGCTGGAACAAGAAGGCAAGGACGCCATCGAGCTGAACGTGTGCTAAACGCGGAGGTGCCATACTTTTGGTACTTGATCAGGACGGATCGTGAAGGTGTACGACTACATCAACCGCGTTGTTAAACGCTTCATCTTTGCGATCTTCAAGGGTATGGAGATGCTCTCCCCCTCTCGTTGCTATGCATCTCCTAGATAGATCTTACGTGAGCGTAGGAAATTTTTGAAATTGCATGCTACGTTCCCCAGCAGTGGTATCAGATCAAGGTCTATGCGTAGATGATATGCATGAGTAGAACACAAAGAGTTGTGGGCGATAATAGTCATACTGCTTACCACCAACGTCTTATTTTGATTCGGCGGTATTGTTGGATGAAGCCGCCCGGACCAACCTTACATGACCACGTTCATGAGACTGGTTCCACCGACAGACATGCAACTTGTTTTGCATAAAGGTGGCTGGCAGGTGTCTGTTTCTTCAACTTTAGTTGAATCGAATTTGACTACGGCCGGTCCTTGTTGAAGGTTAAAACAACACACTTGACAAAAAACGTTGTGGTTTTGATGCGTAGGTAAGAACAGTTCTTGCTAGAAGCCCATATAAGCCATGTAAAACTTGCAACAACAAAGTAGAGGATGTCTAACTTGTTTTTGCAGGGCATGTTGTGATGTGTTATGGTCAAGACATGATATGATATAAGTCATTGTATGAGATGGTCATCTTTTGTAAAAGTTATCGGCAACTGGTAGGAGCCTTATGGTTGTCGCTTTATTGTATGAAATGCAATCACCATGTAATTGCTTTACTTTATCACTATGCGGTAGCGATAGTTGTAGAAGCAATAGTTGGCGAGACGACAACGACGCTTCCATGGAGATCAAGGTTTCAAGCCGGTGATGATGGAGATCATGACAGTGCTTTGGAGGTGGAGATCAAAGGCACAAGATGATGATGGACATATCATGTCACATATTTTGATTGCATGTGATGTTTATCTTTTATGCATCTTATTTTGCTTAGTACGGCGGTAGCATTATAAGATGACCCCTCACTAAATTTCAAGGTATAAGTGTTCTCCATGAGTATGCATCGTTGCTATAGTTTGTCATGCCAAGACACCACGTGATAATCGGGTGTGATAAGCTCTACGTTCACATACAACGGGTGCAAGATAGTTTTGCACATGCGGAATACTCGGGCTAAACTTGACGAGCCTAGCATGTACAGGCATGCCCTCGGAACACTGGAGACCAAAATTTCGAACGTGAATCATATAGTAGATATGATCAACATAGAGATGTTCGCCATTGAAGACTACTCCATCTCACGTGATGATCGGACATGGTTTAGTTGAGTTGGATCACATAATCATTTAGATGACTCGAGGGATGTCTATCTAAGTGGGAGTTCTTAAGTAATATGATTAATTGAACTTAATTTATCATGAACTTAGTCCTGATAGTATTTGCATATCTATGTTATAGATCAATAGCTTGCGTATAGCTCCCCTGTTTTATTTTTGATATGTTCCTAGAGAAAACTAAGTTGAAAGATGATAGTAGCAATGATGCGGACTGGGTCCGTGATCTGAGGATTATCCTCATTGCTGCACAGAAGAATTATGTCCTTTATGCACCGCTAGGTGATAGACCTATTGCAGGAGGAGATGTAGACATTATGAATGTTTGACAAGCTCGGTATGATGACTACTTGATAGTTTAGTGCACCATGCTTTATGGCCTAGAACTGAGACTTCAAAAATGTTTTGAACACCATGGAGCATATGAGATGTTTCAAGAGCTGAAAATGATATTTCAGACTCATGCCCGTGTTAAGAGGTATGAGACCTCTAACAAAGTATGTTGCCTAAAAAATGGAGGAGAATAGCTCAGCCAGTGAGCATGTGCTCAGAATGTTTGGGTACTGCAATCGCTTGAATCAAGTGGGAGTTAATCTTCCAGATAAGATAGTGATTGAAAGAGTTCCCTAGTCACTATCACCAAGTTAGTAGAACTTTGTGATGAACTATAATATGCAAGGGATGACGAAAACGATTCCTAAGCTCTTCACAATGCTGAAATTGGCGAAGGTAGAAATCAAGAAAGAACATCAAGTGTTGATGATTAGCAAGACCACTAGTTTCAAGAAAATGGGCAAGGGAAAGAAAGGGAACTTCAACAAGAATGGCAAGCAAGTTGTCACTCTCGGGAAGAAGCCCAAAGCTGGACCCAAGCCTGAAACTAAGTGCTTCTACTGCAAAGGAAATGGTCACTAGAAGCAGAACTGCCCCAAAAACTTGGCGGATAAGAAGGATGGCAAAGTGAACAAAGGTATATTTGATATATATGTTATTGATGTATACTTTACTAGTGTTCATAGTAGCCCCTGGATATTTGATACCGGTTCAGTTGCTAAGATTTGTAACTCGAAACAAGAGTTGCAAAATGAACAGATACTAGTTAAGGGCGAGGTGACGATGTGTGTTGGAAGTGATTCCAAGGTTGATAAGATCACCATCGCACACTCCCTTTACCTTCGGGATTAGTGTTGAACCTAAAATAAATGTTATTTGGTGTTTGCGTTGAGCATGAATATGATTGGATCATGTTTATTTCAATACGATTATTCATTTAAGTCAAAAAATAATTGTTATTCTGTTTACATGAATAAAACCTTCTATGGTCATACACTCAATATAAATGGTTTATTGAATCTCGATTGTAGTGATACACATATTCATAATATTGATGCCTGATGTCTACTACACAACCTTCTTCTTGTAGACGTTGTTGGGCCTCCAAGTGCAGAGGTTTGTAGGACAGTAGCAAATTTCCCTCAAGTGGATGACCTAAGGTTTATCAATCCGTAGGAGGCGTAGGATGAAGATGGTATCTCTCAAGCAACCCTGCAACCAAATAACAAAGAGTCTTTTGTGTCCCCAACACACCCAATACAATGGTAAATTGTATAGGTGCACTAGTTCGGCGAAGATATGGTGATACAAGTGCAATATGGATAGTAGATAAAGGTATTTGTAATCTGAAAATATAAAAACAGCAAGGTAACTAATGATAAAAGTGAGCGTAAATGGTATTGCAATGTGTGGAAATAAGGCCTAGGGTTCATACTTTCGCTAGTGCAAGTTCCCTCAACAATACTAACATAATTGGATCACATAACTATCCCTCAACATGCAACAAAGAGTCACTCCAAAGTCACTAATAGTGGAGAACGAATGAAGAGATTATGGTAGGGTACGAAACCACCTCAAAGTTATTCTTTCCAATCAATCCGTTGGGCTATTCCTATAAGTGTCACAAACAGCCCTAGAGTTCGTACTAGAATAACACCTTAAGACACACATCAACCAAAACTCTAATGTCACCTAGATACTCCAATGTCACCTCAAGTATCCGTGGGTATGATTATACGATATGCGTCACACAATCTCAGATTCATCTATTCAACCAACACAAAGGACCTCAAAGAGTGCCCCAAAGTTCTACCGGAGAATCACGATGAAAACGTGTGCCAACCCCTATGCATAGGTTCATGGGTGGAACCCGCAAGTTGATCACCAAAACATACATCAAATGAATCACGTGATATCCCATTGTCACCACAGATATCCACGGCAAGACATACATCAAGTGTTCTCAAATCTTTAAAGACTCAATCCGATAAGATAACTTCAAAGGGGAAACTCAATTCATTACAAGAGAGTAGAGGGGGGAAGAAACATCATAGGATCCAAATATAATAGCAAAGCTCGCGATACATCAAGATTGTATCATCTCAAGAACACGAGAGAGAGATCAAACACATAGCTACTGGTACATACCCTCAGCCCCGAGGGAGAACTACTCCCTTCTCGTCATGGGGAGCACCGGGATGATGAAGATGGACACTGGAGAGGGATTGCCCCCTCCGGCGGGGTGCCGGAACGGGTCTAGATTGGCTTTCGGTGGCTACGGAGGCTTCTGGCGGCGGTACTCCTGATCTATTGTGCTCTCGGATGTTTTTAGGGTATATGGAGATATATAGGCAGAAGAAGTACGTCAGGGGGCCACGAGGGGCTCACGAGGGTGGAGAGCGCGCCCCCCTGCCTCGTGACCTCCTCGCAGATTCCCCGACGTGCACTCCAAGTCTTCTGGGCTTCTTTCCTTCCAAAAATGAGTTCCTTGAAGTTTTAGGTCAATTGGACTCCGTTTGGTTTTCCTTTTCTTCGAAACCCTAAAACAGGGTAAAAATAGAAACTGACACTGGGCTCTGGGTTAATAGGTTAGTCCCAAAAATGATATAAAAGTGTATAATAAAGCCCATAAACATTCAAAACAGTAAATAATATAGAATGGATCAATAAAAAATTATAGATACGTTGGAGACGTATCAGCATCCCCAAGCTTAATTCCTGCTCGTCCTCGAGTAGGTAAATGATAAAAACAGAATTTTTGATGCGGAGTGCTACTTGGTATAATTTCAGTGTGATTCTTCTTAATTGTGGTATGAATATTTAGATCCATAAGATTCAAGACAAAAGTTCATATTGACATAAAAATGATAATACTTTAAGCATACTAACTAAGCAATTATGTCTTCTCAAAATAACATGGCCAAAGAAAGTTCATCCCTACAAAATCATATAGTTTAGTCATGTTTCATTTTCCTCACACAAGAATGCTCTCATCATGCACAACCCCGATGACAAGCCAAGCAATTGTTTCATACTTTAGTAATCTCAAACTCATAAACTTTCATGCAATACATGAGTGCGAGCCATGGATATAGCATTATGGGTGAAATAGAATAATGAGGGGGTTATGTGGAGAGGACAAAAAGGAGAAAGTCTCACATCAACGAGGCTAATCAATGGGCTATGGAGATGCCCACCGATTGATGTTAATGCAAGGAGTAGGGATTGCCATGCAACAGATGCACTAGATCTATAAATGTATGAAAGCTCAACAAAAGAAACTAAGTGGGTGTGCATCCAACTTGCTTGCTCACGAAGACCTAGGGCACTTGAGGAGGCCCATTGTTGGAATATACAAGCCAAGTTCTATAATGAAAATTCCCACTAGTATATGAAAGTGATAACTCAAGAGACTCTCTATATGAAGAACATGGTGCTACTTTGAAGCACAAGTGTGGAAAAAAGGATAGTAGCATTGCCCCTTTTTATTTATTTTCTTTTTTGGGCCTTTTTTTCTTTGGCCTTTCTTTTTTTTGGGACAATGCTCTATTGAATGATTATCATCACACTTCTATTTATTTACAACTCAGTGATTACAACTCGATACTAGAACAAAGTATGACTCTATATGGATGCCTCCGGCGGTGTACCGGGATATGCAATGAATCAAGAGTGACAAGTATGAAAAAATTATGAACGCTGGCTTTGCCACAAATACAATGTCAACTACATGATCATGCTAAGCAATTTGACAATGATGAATGTGTCATGATGAACAGAATGATGGAAAGTTGCATGGCAATATATCTCGGAATGGCTATGGAAATGCCATAATAGGTAGGTATGGTGGCTGTTTTGAGGAAGATATAAGGAGGTTTATGTGTGACAGAGCGTATCATATCACGGGGTTTGGATGCACCGGCGAAGTTTGCACCAACTCTCAATGTGAGGAAGGGCAATGCACGGTACTGAAGAGGCTAGCAAGGATGGAAGGGTGAGGGTGCGTATAATCCATGGACTCAACATTAGTCATTAAGAACTCACATACTTATTGCAAAAATCTACAAGTTATCAAAAACCTTGGTACTACGCGCATGCTCCTAGGGGGATAGATTGGTAGGAAAAGACCATCGCTCGTCCCCGACCGCCACTCATAAGGAAGACAATCAAATAACACCTCATGTTTCAAATTTGTTACACAACCTTTACCATACGTGCATGCTACGGGACTTGCAAACTTCAACACAAGCATTTCTCAAATTCACAACTACTCAACTAGCATGACTTTGATATTATTACCTCCATATCTCAAAACAATCACCAAGCATCAAACTTCTCTTAGTATTCAACACACTCATAAGAGATTTTTTTATTAATCTTGCATACCAAGCATATTGGGATTTTAAGCAAATTACCATGCTATTTAAGACTCTAAAAATAATCTAAGTTAAGCATGAGAGTTCATCTATTTCTTCAAAATAAAACCACCCCCGTGCTCTAAAAAGATATAAGTGAAGCACTAGAGCAAATGACAAACTACTCCAAAAGATATAAGTGAAGATCAATGAGTAGTCGAATAATTACGCAACTATATGAAGACTATCTAACATTTAATAATTTAAGATCTTGGTATTTTATTCAAACAGCAAGAAAAACTAAATAAAATGACATCTAAGAATAGCAAACATCATGTGAAGAAGAAAAAACTTAGGATCAACCGATACTAACCGATAGTTGTTGAAGAAGAAATGTGGGATGCTAACCGGGGAATCCCCAAGCTTAGACACTTGAGACTTCTTGAAATATTATCTTGGGGTGCCTTGGCCATCCCCAACCTTGAGCTTTTGTGTCTCCTTAATTCCTCTCATATCACGGTCTCCCTAAATCTCAAAAGCTTCATCCACACAAAACTCAACAAGGACTCGTGAGATAAGTTAGTATAAACCATTGCAAAAACCTTATCATACTCTACTGTAGCAAATCACTAAAATTATTATTCAACATTGCATACTAAATGCCTCTTCATATTTAATAATCCTATCCTCAAATAGAATCATGAAAGAAGCAAACATATGCAAACAATGCAAACATAACAGCAATCTTCCTAAACAGGACAGTCTGTAAAGAATGCAGCAACATCCATACTTACCTAGCTCCAAAAATTATGAAATAAAATTCCAACTGTAGTAAATTTATCAGAGCTTAATATTAAAAAGGTTTTAACATTTTATCAAATTCTGACTTTTCTAGGGAATTATTGCAACAGCGGTAAACTTTCTGTTTTCAAACAGCAACATGAAGACTTGTAAAATAGGCATAGTAAAGGCTATCAATGCCACTTTTATTGAAATAAAAGATGCAAAACATTGTTCTAAATAACAGAAATCAAATACTAACAAAATAAATTGATGCTCCAAGAAAAACACATAACATGTGGTCAATAAAAATATAGCTCCAAGTAAAGTTACCGATGAACGAAGACGAAAGAGGGGATGCCTTCCAGGGCATCCCCAAGCTTAGACTCTTGGCTATCCTTGAATATTACCTTGGGGTGCCTCGGGCATCCCCAAGCTTAGGCTCTTGCCACTCCTTATTCCATAGTCCATCGAATCCTTACCCAAAACTTGAAACTTCACAACACAAAACTTAACAGAAAACTCATAAGCTCCGTTAGTATAAGAAAATAAATCACCACTTTCAAGGTAGTGTAATGAACTCATTATTTATTTATATTGGTGTTAAACCTACTGTATTACAACTTCTCTATGGTTTATAAACTCTTTTACTAGCCATAGATTCATCAAAATAAGTAAACAACACATGAAAAACAGAATCTGTCAAAAACAGAACAGTCTGTAGTAATCTGGATCAAACGTATACTTATGGAACTCATATAATTCTAAAATAAATTTCTGGACCTGAGGAATTTATCTATTAATCATCTGAAAAAAGAATTAACTAAATATCACTCTCCAAATAAAAATGGCAGCAATTCTCGTGAGCGCTAAAGTTTCTGTTTTTTACAGCATGATCAACAAGACTTTCCCAAAGTCTTCCCAACGGTTCTACTTGGCACAAACACTAATTAAAACATAAAAACTCAATCATAACAGAGTCTAGATAAATTATTTATTACTAAACAGGAGCAAAAAGCAAGGAACTAAAATAAAATTGGGTTGCCTCCCAACAAGCGCTATCGTTTAATGCCCCTAGCTAGGCACGATGATTTCAATGATGCTCATATAAAGGATAAGAATTGAAACATAAAGAGAGCATCATGAAGAATATTGCTAATACATTTCAGTCTAACCCAATTCCTATGCATAGGGGTTTTGTTAGCAAACAACTTATGGGAACAATAATCAACTAGCATAGGAAGGCAAAACAAGCATAACTTTAAAACTTTAAGCACATAGAGAGGGAAATTGATATTATTGCAATTCCTACAAGCATATATTCCTCCCTCATAATAATTTTAAGTAGAATCATGAATTAATTCAACAATATAACCAGCACCTAAAGCATTATTTTCATGATCTACAATCATAGCAATTTTATTACTCTCCACACAAGCAAAATTCTTCTCATGAATAATAGTGGGAGCAAACTCAACAAAATAATTATCATGTGAGGCATAACCCAATTGAAAACTAAAATCATGATGACAAGTTTCATGGATATCATTATTCTTTATAGCATACAAGTCATCACAATAATCATCATAGATAGAAACTTTCTTCTCATAATCAATTGGAACCTCTTCCGGAATAGTGGATTCATCACAAAATAAAGTCATGACCTCTCCAAATCCACTTTCATCAATATAATCATCATAAATAGGAGGCATGCTTTCATCATAATAATTTGCTCTTCAAAACTTGGGGGACAAAAAATATCATCTTCATCAAACATAGCTTCCCCAAGCTTGTGGCTTTGCATATCATTAGCATCATGGATATTCAAGGAATTCATACTAACAACATTGCAATCATGCTCATCATTCAAAGATTTAGTGCCAAACATTTTATAGATTTCTTCTTCTAGAACTTGAGCACAATTATCCTTTCCATCATACTCATGAAAGATATTAAAAAGGTGAAGCGTATGAGACAAACTCAATTCCATTTTTTGTATAAACTAAACTAGTGATAAAACAAGAAACTAAAAGACTCGATTGCAAGATCTAAAGATATACCTTCAAGCACTCACCTCCCCGGCAACGGTGCCAGAAAAGAGCTTGATGTCTACTACACAACCTTCTTCTTGTAGACGTTGTTGGGCCTCCAAGTGCAGAGGTTTGTAGGACAATAGCAGATTTCCCTCAAGTGGATGACCTAAGGTTTATCAATCCGTAGGAGGCGTAGGATGAAGATGGTCTCTCTCAAGCAACCCTGCAACCAAATAACAAAGAGTCTCTTGTGTCCCCAACACACCCAATACAATGGTAAATTGTATAGGTGCACTAGTTCGGCGAAGAGATGGTGATACAAGTGCAATATGGATAGTAGATAAAGGTATTTGTAATCTGAAAATATAAAAACAGCAAGATAACTAATGATAAAAGTGAGCGTAAACGGTATTGCAATGTGTGGAAATAAGGCCTAGGGTTCATACTTTCACTAGTGCAAGTTCCCTCAACAATACTAACATAATTGGATCACATAACTATCCCTCAACATGCAACAAAGAGTCACTCCAAAGTCACTAATAGCGGAGAACGAACGAAGAGATTATGGTAGGGTACGAAACCACCTCAAAGTTATTCTTTCCAATCAATCCGTTGGGCTATTCCTATAAGTGTCACAAACAGCCCTAGAGTTTGTACTAGAATAACACCTTAAGACACACATCAACCAAAACCCTAATGTCACCTAGATAGTCCAATGTCACCTCAAGTATCCGTGGGTATGATTATACGATATGCGTCACACAATCTCAGATTCATCTATTCAACCAATACAAAGGACCTCAAAGAGTGCCCCAAAGTTCTACCGGAGAATCACGACGAAAACGTGTGCCAACCCCTATGCATAGGTTCATGGGTGGAACCCGCAAGTTGATCACCAAAACATACATCAAGTGAATCATGTGATATCCGATTGTCACCACAGATATCCATGGCAAGACATACATCAAGTGTTCTCAAATCTTTAAAGACTCAATCCGATAAGATAACTTCAAAGGGGAAACTCAATTCATTACAAGAGAGTAGAGGGGGAAGAAACATCATAGGATCCAAATATAATAGCAAAGCTCGCGATACATCAAGATTGTATCATCTCAACAACACGAGAGAGAGAGAGAGAGAGAGATCAAACACATAGCTACCGGTACATACCCTCAGCCCCGAGGGAGAACTACTCCCTCCTTGTCATGGAGAGCACCGGGATGATGAAGATGGACACCGGAGAGGGATTACCCCCTCCGACAGGGTGCCAGAACGGGTCTAGATTGGCTTTCGGTGGCTACGGAGGCTTCTGGCGGCGGAACTCCCGATCTATTGTGCTCTCGGATGTTTTTAGGGTATATGGAGATATATAGGCGGAAGAAGTACGTCAGGGGGGCCACGAGGGGCTCATGAGGGTGGAGGGCGCGCCGGGGTGGGGTGGGCGCGCCCCCTGCCTCGTGACCTCCTCGCAGATCCCCCGACGTGCACTCCAAGTCTTCTGGGCTTCTTTCCTTCCAAAAATGAGTTCCATGAAGTTTCAGGTCAATTGGACTCAGTTTGGTTTTCCTTTTCTTCGAAACCCTAAAACAGGGTAAAAAACAAAAAACCGGCACTGGGCTCTTGGTTAATAGGTTAGTCCCAAAAATGATATAAAAGTGTATAATAAAGCCCATAAACATTCAAAACAGTAAATAATATAGCATGGAGCAATAAAAAATTATAGATACGTTAGAGACGTATCAATGCCAAAAGATGCAAAGTTGATAATGATAGTGCAACATATTTGTGGCACTGCCGTTTAGGTCATATTGGTGTAAAGCACATGAAGAAACTCCATGTGGATGGACTTTTGGAAACACTTGATTATGAATCATTTGATGCTTGCGAACCACGCCTCATGGGCAAGATGACTAAGACTCCATTCTTCGAAACAATGGAGCGAGCCACTGACTTTTTGGAAATAATACATATTGATGTATGCGGTCCGATGAGTGTTAAGGCTCGCAGTGGGTATCGTTATTTTCTGACCTTCACACATGATTTGAGCAGATATGGGTATATCTACTTGATGAAACACAAGTCTGAAACATTTGAAAAGTTCAAAGAATTTCAGAGTAAACTAGAGAATCATCATAATAAGAAAACAAAAGATTCTACGATCTGATCGCGGAGGCAAATATTTAAGTTACGAGTTTGGCCTTCATTTAAAACAATGTGGAATAGTTTCTGTCCGAACATCGTAACCGTACTTTATTAGACATGGTGCGATCTATGATGTCTCTTACCGATTTACCACTATAGTTTTGGGGTTATGCATTAGAGACATCTGCATTCATGTTAAATAGGGCACCGTCTAAATCCGTTGAGACAACACCGTATGAACTGTGGTTTGGCAAGAAACCTAAGATGTCGTTTCTTAAAGTTTGGGGTTGCGATGGCTATGTGAAAAAGTTTCAGCCTGATAAGCTTGAACCCAAATTAGAGAAGTGTGTCTTCATAGGATACCCAAAAGAAACTATTGGGTACACCTTCTATCATATATCCGAAGGCAAGATCTTTGTTGCTAAAAATGGATCCTTTCTAGAGAAGGAGTTTTCTCTTGAAAGAAGTGAGTGGGAGGAAAGTAGAACTTGATGAGGTAATTGTACATTCTCTCAAATTGGAAAGTAGCTCATCACAGAAAACCATTCTCGTGATGCCTACACCAACCAGAGAGGAAGCTAATGATAATGATCATGAAACTTCAATTCAAGTTATTACTGAACCTCCTAGGTCAACCATAGCATGTTTCGCATCAGAGTGGTACGGTAATCCTGTTCTGGAAGTCATGTTACTAGACCATGACGAACCTACGAACTATGAGGAAGCGATGATGAGCCCAGATTCCGCAAAATGGCTTGAGGCCATGAAATCTGAGATGGGATCCATGTATGAGAACAAAGTATGGACTTTGGTAGACTTGCCCAATGATCGACGAGCCATAGAGAATAAATGGATTTTCAAGAAGAAGAGTGACGCTGATGGTAATGTTACTGTCTACAAAGCTTGACTTGTTGCAAAAGGTTTTCGACAAGTTCAAGGAGTTGACTACGATGAGACCTTCTCACCCATAGCGATGCTTAAGTCTGTCTGAATCATGTTAGCAATTGCCGCATTTTATGATTATGAAATCTGGCAAATGGACGTCAAACCTGCATTCCTTAAAGAAGAGTTGTATATGATGCAACCAGATGGTTTTGTCGATCCTAAAGGTGCTAACAAACTGCATAAGCTCCAGCAATCCATTTATGGACTGGTGCAAGCATCTCGGAGTTGGAATATACACTTTGATAAGGTCATCAAAGCATATGGTTTTATACAGACTTATGGTGAAGCCTGTATTTACAAGAAAGTGAGTGGGAGCTCTATAGCATTTCTGATATTATATGTGGATGACATATTATTGATTGGAAATGATATAGAATTTCTGGATAGCATAAAAGGATACTTGAATAAAAGTTTTCCAATGAAAGACCTCGGTGAAGCTACTTACTTATTGGGCATCAAGATCTATAGAGATAGATCAAGACGCTTAATTGGACTTTCACAAAGCACATACCTTGGCAAGTTTTTTGAAAAAGTTCAGAATAGATCAGTCAAAGAAAGGGTTCTTGTCTGTGTTGCAAAGTGTGAAGTTGAGTAAGACTCAAAACCCGACCACGGCAGAAGATAGAGAGAGAATGAAAGTCATTCCCTATGCCTCAGCCATAGGTTCTATAAAGTATGCCATGCTGTGTACCAGACCTATTGTATATCCTTCCATGAGTTTGGCAAGGGGGTACAATAGTGATCTAGGAGTAGATCACTGGACATCGGTCAAAATTATCCTTAAGTACCTAAAGAGGACTAAGGAAATGTTTCTCAGTTATGGAGGTGACAAAGAGTTCGTCATAAAGGGTTACGTCGATGCAAGCTTTGACACTGATTTGGATGACTCCGAGTCTCAATTTGGATACATATTGAAAGTGGGAGCAATTAGCTAGAGTATCTCCGTGCAGAGCATTATAGACATAGAAATTTGCAAAATACATACGGGTCTGAATGTTGCAGACCCGTTGACTAAACTTCTCTCACAAGCAAAACATGATCACACCTTATGTACTCTTTGGGTGTTAATCACATGGCAATGTGAACTATATCATTGACTCTAGTAAACCCTTTGGGTGTTGGTCACATGGAGATGTGAACTATGGGTGTTAATCACATGGCGATGTAAATTGGTGTTAAATCACATGGTGATGTGAACTAGATTATTGACTCTAGTGCAAGTGGGAGACTGAAGGAAATATGCCCTAGAGGCAATAATAAAGTTGTTATTTTATATTTCCTTATATCATGATAAATGTTTATTATTCATGCTAGAATTGTATTAATCGGAAACTTGATACATGTGTGGATACATAGACAAAACACCATGTCCCTAGTAAGCCTCTGCTAGAGTAGCTCGTTGATCAAAGACAGTTAAGTTTCCTAACCATAGACATGTGTTGTCATTTGATGAACGGGATCACATCATTAGGAGAATGATATGATGGACAAGACCCATCCGTTAGCTTAGTATATTGATCGTTTAGTTTATTGCTATTGCTTTCTTCATGTCATATACATATTCCTTTGACTATGAGATTATGAAACTCCCGGATACCGGAGGAATACCTTATGTGCTATCAAACGTCACAACATAACTGGGTGATTATAAAGATGCTCTACAGGTATTTCCGAAGGTGTTTGTTGGGTTGGCATAGATCGAGATTAGGATTTTTCACTCCGAGTATCGGAGATGTATCTCTGGGCCCTCTCGGTAATGCACATCATAATAAGCCTTGCAAGCAATGTGATTAATGAGTTAGTTACAGGATGATGCATTATGAAACAAGTAAAGAGACTTGCCAGTAATGAGATTGAACTAGGTATGTAGATACCGACGATCGAATCTCGGGCAAGTAACATAGTGATAAACAAAGGGAATTACACATGTTGTCATAAGGTTCGACAGATAAAGATCTTCGTAGAATATGTAGGAGCCAATATGGGCATCCAGGTTACGCTATTTGTTATTTACCAGAGAGGTGTCTCGGTCATGTCTACATAGTTCTCAAACCCGTAGGGTCCGCACACTTAAAGTTCGTTGACGATCTAGTACTATATGTGTCGTGGAATTGTCACGGCAGATGTCCTAGCAGAAGGACTTAGTCGTGGAGCCATCGCAACTTGGTTAGCTTAAAGGGGTTAAGCGGGACAAAGGACACAAGGAGTTTATACTGGTTCGGCCCCTTGCCTTGAAGGTAAAGGCCTAATCCAGTTTGAGGTGGTATTGCTTATGTCTCGATTACCAGGGAGAGAATACGCTTAACCTAGCTTTTGATCTATTTTCTCTCGTCCTAAACCACCGCCGGGCCGTCCCTTTATATACACAGGTTGACGCCCAACGGCTCATAGAGTCCCGGCCGGCTCATACACAACGTGTCCGGCTCGGTGACTAACTATCCATGCCTGATTATACAAGTCATACATATATGGCGGTTTACACCTGTAGGCCTTAAGTCGCCTTTGGGCTTCGAGTCTTTAGTAAGCCTGCTTCATGAACCACCATCTTCAACATCTTCATGGGCTTGTTATTACGAACCGCCGGTGGTATGACCCGGCCCCTCCTGGGCGGGTCATACCCAATAGTTACATTCCCAACATTAGGTCCCAGGTTGATGTGAACTTGTTCATATCAATCTTTCAGCACTTAGAAAAAATACTTCTTCATTTGCTCTTGCAAGATCTTGTAACCCGCCATGATGTCATCTCCTAAAATTGCGATAACCCACCGTGACGTCACCTATCATTAACATTACACAAGGCCCAAACCTTAATATATCTTATCTTTTAACAAGCTCCTGGAAATCGAGGCATCTGCAGGATTGCATATCCATTTTTTGGCCTCCTCGATTCCCGTGCATGCCACTTATCCTTTCAACCTTATAAATAGGGCTAGTGGTCTCTTTCACTCCCCCCCTTGCCCCTCGTCTCTGTCTTCCACCTCGCGTCGCCTTAGTGCCCGAGTTCCACCGCCGCCGTCGACCTTCGCTACTGCCTCAACAACGGCCGCTGCATGTCGGAGTAATGGGCCACGGGTAGCCAGACCCAAGTCCTTGAGCCTTTCAAGACATCGGGGCTGGCTGCGTGCCTCAAGACATCAAGAAGCAGTGCCGCCTTTTGGTGGCCGGCTGTCCCAAGCGGCTGGCTGTCGGAAGGCGGCCGAGTTCAAGAAGGCGGCTCCAAGACGGGCCGACTTCCTGTGGGCAGCCTCCAGAGAGGCCGGCTCCTAGCAGGCGGCCCACCGCACCCTCGGAGTCTGCGCTCCCATTTAAGAAGACGAGATGGGGTGAGGCTACAGTGTAGCCCATCCCCCCCCCCCATATCCAGGGCCGAGCGTGGCCACAGTGCTCCGTACAGATGGAGATATCTGCCTGTACGTGGCACTGTTGCCACTCCATCCCTGACGTCCCTACTGGCAGGCAGGGCCCTGTTCCCATGATGACCTGTCGGTACGTCCTGTAGGCGGCGGGCCCTATTGGGCAGTGAGAGCCCGAGAGTCGGTGGAGGCCTGACCAGTCGGACCTAAGGGAGGCCGGCTCCCAGCAGGCGGCCTGTTCCTCCCTCGGGGCCCGCGCACCATTAACCAGATGAGACACGGAGTGGCTACAGTGATCTCCCACCAGGTGGTGGGACTGTAGCCATGCTCCCCTGACCAAGCATGCGTCATTAGCACCACAACTACAGTAACTAGCGGCCGGCAAGACCCGCGAGCGGCGGGAGCGGCCTGTCGTCTCCGTACCAGACCAGTCGGTGGGCCCTAGCAGCCAACGAAGAAGCCGGCGACCGGAGACACTAACAGCCGGGTCCTACACCCGGCCAGATTACAATTGTACCCCTGAGGGTAGGCCTATATAAACCCCCCAGGGCACCTGTGCAAAGGGTTCCCAACTTGTTAGAACTAGACTCATACCTAGAGGAAGGAGAGAGCGTGCCTGCCTTCTTCTACCTCTAGCATACAGCTCGAGGAGCACCATTGTACTCACTAGTGCCTTAGTGATCATGCGGAGACCCCACAGAGCAGGACCAGGGGTGTTATCTCCTAGGAGAGCCCGGAACCTGGGTAAAGTATGCCGGCGTTCGTGTCTACGCCTCATCCCACTTCCAGGCACCGACGACGTTCTACTCGCTCCCACCATGATAAGCCATCCATTGGCGTATGTCGCACTCAACCCCCGACATTTGGCGCCCACCATGGGGCGAGGTGCACCATTGATAACCCACAAGTATAGGGGATCGCAACAGCTTTCGAGGGTAGAGTATTCAACCCAAATTTATTGATTCGACACAAGGGGAGCCAAAGAATATTCTCAAGTATTAGCAGCTGAGTTGTCAATTCAACCACACCTGGAAACTTAGTATCTGTAGCAAAGTGTTTAGTAGCAAAGTAATATGATAGTGATGGTAGCGGTAACAAAAGAGTAATGAAAGCAAAGTAATGTTTTTGGTGTTTTGTAGTGATTGTAACAATAGCAACGGGAAAGTAAATAAGCGTAAACCAGTATATGGAAAGCTCGTAGGCATTGGATCAATGATGGATAATTATGCCGGATGCGGTTCATCATGTAACAGTCATAACATAGGGTGACACAGAACTAGCTCCAATTCGTCAATGTAATGTAGGCATGTATTCCGAATATAGTCATACGTGCTTATGGAAAAGAACTTGCATGACATCTTTTGTCCTACCCTCCCGTGGCAGCGGGGTCCTAATGGAAACTAAGGGATATTAATGCCTCCTTTTAATAGAGAACCGGAACAAAGCATTAGCATATAGTGAATACATGAACTCCTCAAACTACGGTCATCACCGGTAAGTATCCCGATTATTGTCACTTCGGGGTTAACGGATCATAACACATAATAGGTGACTATAGACTTGCAAGATAGGATCTAGAACTCTCATATATTGATGAAAACATAATAGGTTCAGATCTGAAATCATGGCACTCGGGCCCTAGTGACAAGCATTAAGCATAGCAAAGTCATAGCAACATCAATATCAGAACATAGTGGATACTAGGGATCAAACCCTAACATAATTAACTCAATTACATGGTGAATCTCATTCAACCCATCACCGTCCAGCAAGCCTACGATGGAATTACTCATGCACAGCGGTGAGCATCATGAAATTGGCGATGGAGGATGGTTGATGATGATGATAGCGATGAATCCCCCTCTCCGGAGCCCCGAATGGACTCCAGATCAGCCCTCCCGAGAGGTTTTAGGGCTTGGCGGCGGGTCCGTATCGTAAAACACGATGATTTCTTCTCCTTTATTTTTTTCTCCCTGAAAGCAGTTATATAGAGTTGGAGTTGGAGTCGAGGGGTCTCCAGGGGGCCCACAAGGTAGGGGGCGTGCCCTAGGGGGGGCGCCCCCCACCCTCGTGAGAAGGGTGTGGCCCCCCTGGTCTTCATCTTTGGCGAGGATTTTTTATTATTTATTGTAAGATATTCCGTGGAGTTTCAGGTCATTCCGAGAACTTTTGTTTTCTGCACATAAAACAACATCATGGCAATTCTGCTGAAAACAGCGTCAGTCCGGGTTAGTTCCATTCAAATCATACAAGTTAGAGTCCAAAACAAGGGCAAAAGTGTTCGGAAAAGTAGATACGTTGGAGACGTATCAACTCCCCCAAGCTTAAACCCTTGCTTGTCCTCAAGCAATTCAGTTGACAAACTGAAAGAAATAAAGAAAAACTTTTACAAACTCTGTTTGCTCTTGTTGTTGTAAATATGTCAAGCTAGCATTCAAGTTTTCAGCAAAGATTATAACTAACCATATTTGCAATAATTCTCAGGTCTCATGTTTACTCATATCAATAGCATAATCAACTAGCGAGCCATAATAATAAATCTCGGATGACAACACTTTCTCAAAACAATCATAATATGATATAACAAGATGGTATCTCGCTAGCCCTTTCTGAGACCACAAAACATAAATGCAGAGCACCTTTAAAGATCAAGGACTGACTAGACATTGTAATTCATGGTAAAAGAGATCCAATCATAGTCACACCCAATATAAATTAACAGTAATGAATGCAAATGACAATGGTGCTCTCCAACTGGTGCTTTTTAATAAGAGGGTGATGACTCAACATAAAAGTAAATAGATAGGCCCTTCGCAGAGGGAAGCAGGGATTTGTAGAGGTGCCAGAGCTCGGTTTCAAAACAGAGGTGAATAACATTTTGAGCGGTATACTTTCATTGTCAACATAACAACCAAGAGATGGTGATATCTTCCATGCTACACACATTATAGGCGGTTCCCAAACAGAATGGTAAAGTTTATACTCCCCCTCCACCAACAAACATCAATCCATGGCTTGCTTGAAACAACGAGTGCCTCCAACATACATCAGGTCCCAGGGGGAGTTTTGTTTGCAATTATTTTGATTTATTTTGCATAAAGCATGGGACTGGGCATCCCGGTGACCAGCCCTTTATCTCATGAGTGAGGAGCGGAGTCCACTCCTCTTGAGAATAACCCGCCTAACATGGAAGATACGGACAGCCCTAGTTGATACATGAGCTATTCGAGCATACAAAACAGGATGATTATTTGAAGGATTAGAGTTTGGCACATACAAATTTACTTGGAACGGCAGGTAGATACCGCATATAGGAAGGTATAGTGGACTCATCTGGAATAACTTTGGGGTTTAAGGAGTTTGGATGCACAAGCAGTATTCCCGCTTAGTGCAGGTGAAGGCTAGCAAAAGACTGGGAAGCGACCAACTAGAGAGCGACAACAGCCATGTACATGCATTAAAATTAATAAATGTTGGATGCAAGCACGAGTAGGATATAATCCACCATGAACATAAATATCGTGAAGGCTATGTTGATTTGTTTCAACTACATGCGTGAACATGTGCCAAGTCAAGTCACTTAAATCATTCAGAGGAGGATACCACCCTATCATACCACATCATAACCATTTTAATAGCATGTTGGCACGCAAGGTAAACCATTATAACTCATAGCTAATCAAGCATGGCACAAGCAACTATGATCTCTAATTGTCATTGCAAACATGTTTATTCATAACAAGCTGAATCAAGAACGATGAACTCATCATATTTACAAAAACAAAAGAGGTCGAGTTCATACCAGCTTTTCTCATCTCAGTCAGTCCATCATATATCATCATAATTGCCTTTCACTTGCACGACCGAACGATGTGAATAATAATAAGAGTGCACGTGCATTGGACTAAGCTGGAATCTGCGAGCATTCAATAAACAGGAGAAGACAAGGCAATATGGGCTCTTTTGTCAGATAAACAATAATGCATATAAGAGCCACTTCAACAATTTAATCATGGTCTTCTCCTACTGACCCCCAAAGAAAGAAAAGAAATAAAACTATTTACACGGGAAAGCTCCCAACAAGCAAAAGAAGAACAGGAAATATTTTTGGGTTTTCTTTTAATTACTACTACAAGCATGGAAAGTAAATTAATTAAAAGCTACAACTAATTTTTTTGGTTTTTCTTAAGGTTTATTAAACACACAAGAAGAAAGCATAAAAGAAATAAACTAGCATGGATGATACAATGAAAAAGTATGAGCACCGACATCTAGCAATGAGTGTGTGTGAACATAAATGTAATGTCGGTGAGAAATACGTACTCCCCCAAGCTTAGGCTTTTGGCCTAAGTTGGTCTATGGCCACGGCTGGCCTGGCTGATATCCATAATAATAGTTGTTGGGGTCGTACTGTGATGAGGAAGAAGAAGGCTCCGATTGCCACTGGCTGGCAATCATCTCCGGATCCCACTGATAGTTAGACTGTCGTGAAGGATCAAATTGTGGTTCCGGTTCTGGCTCCTCAGCTGGTGCAGGGTTCCGGTAGGCGTGGATAGCCGCCAACGGAACAAGGTACTTGCCTACAGTCAAATCAAACAAAGCAGGAGCAGGCAAGGTAATAGTCTCAGGATGATGTTTATTAAAGAACAATTGATATTTAAGCTCTCCTGCCCTATTCTTAACAATAAAATCATGTGCCACCATACTTTTATAATCTAAATAAACACGAGGCAACACTTTTTCTTCCTTCTCAGCATGCCTAATAGGTATGTTAAAATGTGCTGCTAGGCGTGTAGCATAGATGTCTCCAAAGATGGGACCCTTAGTATGGTTCATACTTAACCATCTAGCAATAATGCCGCCCATACGAAAAGTGTTATCACTGTATAAACCTTGGAGCAAAATAATAATATCAGGGATACTAAGGTTTCCACAGTTTCCGCGACCAATTAAGCAACGACTAGCAAATAATGCAAAGTAACGTAAGACAGGAAAATGTATGCTAGTGATTCGTGCATCGGAAACCTTCCTAGTTTCCCCTACAGTGATAGTATTAATAAATCCCTCCACATCATCATGATGTGGTTCTTCTGTCTTGCCCCCAAAAGGGACTAAACAAATCTGACAGAAATCATAAAGTGACATCTCCTTATGCTCATCATATAAATGAAACTCCACCGTAGGTGGTGAGTTCCTAGAATGAAAATGAAAGTTTTGCACAAAGGTATTTGTGAGCAAGAGATATTGATCGCATTGGTCGTGGAGGAAAGCGGTGAGGCCTGCATTATGAGCCAACTCATGAAAATCTTCATAAATCCCGGCTACTCCCAAGAAATCCTCAGAAGGCCATTCACACGCCCGAACCTCCGCGGTGCGCGGCAAATTATACTTAGGCTTCGGTGCCTTTTCCTTCGAGCTTTGGCTCGATGAGCCCCTAAATAATCTCCTCATCATTTTCTGAAAAATTCTGAATTTTTTTAGTAACTTCAAAATAAAAGTAAACCAAACTCAATAATATTGATAGCAACTGCTCCTACAAGTGCCTAGGGCCTATATCATGCATCAAAACTACTTTTGACCATATAAATTTGACATACAAGCTCAAGAACAGGGTCACCTAAGCAACACAAATTTGCAATGAATAAAGCACTAGAACAAAAACTAATTGGACCAATGGAGGAGTCACATACCAAGGAACAATCTCCCAAGCAGTTTTGTGAGAGGTGCTTTGAGCAAGGAGATAAAAAATGGCAGTAAAATGAGCTTGGGCTCGGGTTTGAGTTGGTTTTTCATGTTTGGGGGATGAAGATGAAGTGTGTGGCTGAAAGAATAAGTGGAGGAGGGCCACCATGGGCCCACGAGGTAGGGGCGCACCCTCCACCCTCGTGGCAAGGTGGTTGGCCCCCCTGGTGTGTTCTTTGTTCCATAAATCCTCAAATATTCTACAAAAATCATATTTAATTTTTAGGGCATTTGGAGAACTTTTATTTTTGAGGTATTTTTATATTGCACGGATAATCAGATAATAGACAGACAAATATTTATTTTTATTTTATTTCAACTAAATAACAGAAAGTATAGAAAGGGTATAGAGTGTTGTGCTTCTAGTTTCATCCATCTCATGCTCGTCAAAAGGAATCCACTAACAAGGTTGATCAAGTCTTGTTAACAAACTCATTCCGATTAACACGAAACCGGAGAAATTTCGAATAACACTAGGTTACCTCAATGGGGATATGCACATCCCCAATAATAAGTATATCATATTTCTTCTTGACAGTAGGAAGAGGAAATTCAAAACCTCCAAATATAATCGATGGAATTTTTCCGATATAATTGATACTATGAACTTGAGGTTGTTTCCTCGGAAAGTGTACCGTATGCTCATTACCATTAACATGAAAAGTGACATTGCCTTTGTTGCAATCAATAACAGCCCCTGCAGTATTAAGAAAAGGTCTTCCAAGAATAATAGACATACTATCATCCTCGGGAATATCAAGAATAACAAAGTCCGTTAAAATAGTAACGTTTGCAACCACAACAGGCACATCCTCACAAATACCGACAGGTATAGCAGTTGATTTATCGGCCATTTGCAAAGATATTTCAGTAGGATTCAACTTATTCAAGTCAAGTCTACGATATAAAGAGAGAGGCATAACACTAACACCGACTCCAAGATCACATAAAGCAGTTTTAACATAGTTTCTTTTAATGGAGCATGGTATAGTAGGTACTCCTGGATCTCCAAGTTTCTTTGGTATTCCACCCTTAAAAGTATAATTAGCAAGCATGGTGGAAATTTCAGCTTCCGGTATCTTTCTTTTATTTGTAATAATATCTTTCATGTACTTAGCATAAGGATTGGTTTTGAGTATATCAGTTAATCGCATACGTAAAAAGATAGGTCTAATCATTTCAGCAAAGCGCTCAAAATCCTCATCATCCTTTTTCTTGGATGGTTTGGGAGGAAAAGGCATGGGTTTCTGAACCCAAGGTTCTCTTTCTTTACCATGTTTCCTAGCAACAAAGTCTTTCTTATCATAACGTTGATTCTTTGATTGTGGGTTATCAAGATCAACAACAGGTTCAATTTCTACATCATTATCATTACTAGGTTGAGCATTATTATGAACATCATCATTAACATTTTCATTAGGTTCATGTTCATTACCAGATTGAGTTTCAGCATCAGAAATAGAAATATCATTTGGATTATCAGGTGGTTCAGCAATAGGTTCACTAGAAGTTTGCACAGTTCTATCATTTTTCTTTTTCTTCTTTTAGAAGAACTAGGTGCATCAATTTTATTTCTCTGAGAATCTTGCTCAATTCTCTTAGGGTGGCCTTCAGGATACAAAGGTTCCTGAGTCATTCTACCAGTTCTAGTAGCCACTTTAAAATCATAATCATTTTTCTTACTATTCATCTCATTGAGCAATTCTTTTTGAGCTTTAAGTACTTGTTCTACTTGAGTGGTAACCATAGAAGCATGTTTGCTAACAAGTTTAAGTTCACCTCTAATATTAGCCATATAATCACCCAAGTATTTAATCATATCAGCATCTTGTTTTAATTGTCTACCAAAATAAGCATTGAAGTCTTCTTGCTTAAACATGAAATTATCAAACTCATCCAAGCATTGACTAGCAATTTTAGTAGGAGGGATTTGAGCTTATTCATATCTATAGAGAGAATTTACCTTTACTACCTGTGTCGGGTTATCGAGGTCTGGAGGTTCTTCAATAAATAAAGGATTAAGATCATATATTTCTTCATTAGGCGGTAAATTGAGACCATGTATTTCTTCAATAGGAGGTAAATTCTTAACATCTTCAGCTTTAATACCTTTTTCTTCCATAGATTTCTTTGCCTCTTGCATATCTTCGGGACTGAGAAATAGAATACCTCTCTTCTTCAGAGTTAGTTTACGAATAGGATCATTAATTAGAGCAGGAGCTGGCTCAGGAGGTGCCCAATTATTTTCATTTGTCAACATATTATTCAATAAGATTTCAGCTTCATTCGGTGTTCTTTCCCTGAAAAGAGAACCAGCACAACTATCCAGGTGATCTCTGGAAGCATCGGTTAGTCCATTATAAAAGATATCAAGTATTTCATTTTTCTTAAGAGGATGATCAGGCAAAGCATTAAGTAACTTGAGAAGCCTCCCCCAAGCTTGTGGGAGACTCTCTTCTTTAATTTGCACAAAGTTGTATATTTCCTTTAAAGCAGCTTGTTTCTTATGAGCAGGGAAATATTTAGCAGAGAAGTAATAAATCATATCCTGGGGACTACGCACACAACCAGGATCAAGAGAATTAAACCATATCTTAGCATCACCCTTTAATGAGAATGGAAATATTTTAAGGATATAAAAGTAGCGAGATCTCTCATCATTAGTGAACAGGGTGGCTATATCATTTAATTTAGTAAGATGTGCTACAACAGTTTCAGATTCA
Source organism: Triticum aestivum (assembly GCF_018294505.1). Classification (NCBI taxonomy): domain Eukaryota; kingdom Viridiplantae; phylum Streptophyta; class Magnoliopsida; order Poales; family Poaceae; genus Triticum; species Triticum aestivum. The sequence continues at coordinate 363,730,801 of NC_057794.1, forward strand.
TAGCCATGAAAAGGATCAGATTCAACCAAAGTAATTATATCAGGATCAACAGAGAATTCATAATCCTTATCAGCAACACATATAGGTGAAGTAGCAAAAGCAGGGTCAGGTCTCATCCTAGCATTTAGAGATTGCTTATTCCATTTAGCTAATAACCTTTTGAGTTCATATCTATCTTTGCAAGCTAAAATAGCTAAAGAAGCATCTTGATCAAATAAATAACCCTCAGGAATAACAAGTGATTCTTCATCATCACTTTCATCTTCATAATCAGATTCAATATTTTCAATCTCTCTAGCCCTAGCAAGTCGTTCCTCGAGAAAATCACTAAGTGGCATAGTAGTATCATGCATAGAGGTAGTTTCATCATAAGTATCATGCATAGCAGAAGTAGCATCATCAATAACATGCGACATATCAGAACGAATAGCAGAAGCAGGTTTAGGTGTCGCAAGCTTACTCATAACAGAAGGTGAATCAAGTGCAGAGCTAGATGGCAGTTCCTTACCTCCCCTCGTAGTTGAGGGATAAATCTTGGTTTTTGGATCTCTCAAGTTCTTCATAGTGTCCAGCAGATATAAATCCCAAGTGACTCAAAGAATAGAGCTATGCTCCCCGGCAACGGCGCTAGAAATTAGTCTTGATAACCCACAAGTATAGGGGATCGCAACAGCTTTCGAGGGTAGAGTATTCAACCCAAATTTATTGATTCGACACAAGGGGAGCCAAAGAATATTCTCAAGTATTAGCAGCTGAGTTGTCAATTCAACCACACCTGGAAACTTAGTATCTGCAGCAAAGTGTTTAGTAGCAAAGTAATATGATAGGATGGTAGCGGTAACAAAAGAGTAATGAAAGCAAAGTAATATTTTTGGTATTTTGTAGTGATTGTAACAATAGCAACGGGAAAGTAAATAAGCGTAAACCAGTATATGGAAAGCTCGTAGGCATTGGATCAATGATGGATAATTATGCCGGATGCGGTTCATCATGTAATAGTCATAACATAGGGTGACACAGAACTAGCTCCAATTCGTCAATGTAATGTAGGCATGTATTCCGAATATAGTCATACGTGCTTATGGAAAAGAACTTGCATGACATCTTTTGTCCTACCCTCCCGTGGCAGCGGGGTCCTAATGGAAACTAAGGGATATTAAGGCCTCCTTTTAATAGAGAACTGGAACAAAGCATTAGCACATAGTGAATACATGAACTCCTCAAACTACGGTCATCACTGGTAAGTATCCCGATTATTGTCACTTCGGGGTTAACGGATCATAACACATAATAGGTGACTATAGACTTGCAATATAGGATCTAGAACTCTCATATATTGATGAAAACATAATAGGTTCAGATCTGAAATCATGGCACTCAGGCCCTAGTGACGAGCATTAAGCATAGCAAAGTCATAGCAACATCAATCTCAGAACATAGTGGATACTAGGGATCAAACCCTAACAAAATTAACTCGATTACATGGTGAATCTCATCCAACCCATCACCGTCCAGCAAGCCTATGATGAAATTACTCACGCACGGAGGTGAGCATCATGAAATTGGTGATGGAGGATGGTTGATGATGACGACGGCGATGAATCCCCCTCTCCGGAGCCCCGAACGGACTCCAGATCAGCCCTCCCGAGAGGTTTTAGGGCTTGGCAGTGGCTCCGTATCGTAAAACGTGATGATTTCTTCTCCTTTATTTTTTTCTCCCCGGAAGCAGTTATATAGAGTTGGAGTTGGAGTCGGGGGGTCTCCAGGGGGCCCACGAGGTAGGGGGGCGTGCCCTAGGGGGGCGCCCCCACCCTCGTGAGAATGGTGTGCCCCCCTGGTCTTCATCTTTATCAAGGATTTTTTATTATTTATTGTAAGATATTCCGTGGAGTGTCAGGTCATTCCAAGAACTTTTGTTTTCTGCACATAAAACAACATCATGGCAATTCTGCTGAAAACAACGTCAGTCCGGGTTAGTTCCATTCAAATCATACAAGTTAGAGTCCAAAACAAGGGCAAAAGTGTTTGGAAAAGTAGATACGTTGGAGACGTATCAACCATCCCCCGGAGATCTGACGCGGGCACGGAAGGCCCCGAGAGCCGTCTTGTCAGCCTCCTCGATCAACTCCACGTTGCCGGCGAGCCTGCTGCAGACTTGGAGTCGGTTGGCTCCACCGACCCGATGCTTGTCGACTCCGACACGGCGTCGCTTGACGCGTTCCCTACCAACGTGGTGGTCTATGATGAACTGCCTCCTCGCACGGACAACGGCGGCAGCACCGTCACGGAGGTGCTCATCATCAGCCATGGCGAGCGCTCTGGCGGAGGTGGCCAGGATCCGTTGCAGGCGGCAATGCAAGACCTAACTGCGCCCATCCAGGAAGACGCTGGCGCGGAGACGCTGGAGGCACGTCGTGTCCAGCTCGTCGAAAGCGCCAACCGGCTGGACAGCTTGAGACGCCTTTCAGAGGCCTACCATCGTGAGATGGACCATGCTGTCGGCGGCACGCCATCTCCTGGCGGGCCTAGCCGCATTGGCCCGATCCGGCAGCGTGGCGCGACCATCGCCAGCATGTTCGGGACAGATCGTCCCGTCTACGCCACGCCTGCAAAGAATATACGAGCTGCCCAGGCAGCAGCAGACGAGCTAGACAAGATCGAGGGCGATGAGTGCCGCCACATGATAGAGCGCGTCCAACAGCTCCTTGATGCGGCTGCTGAGCAGCAAGAGGCCGGTTGCCACACTAAAGCGCCCAACCAGCGAAACGATGATCCACCTCCTCGCCGGGACCAAGGCGCGACATCCCGGACGTCGACTGGTGGCGTCCGCGATAGGAGAGACAAGGAGCAGTCTGCCAGCCGCAGCCGGACTCGCATCACCATCGAGCGCGACCAAGACGGCCGCCCAAGAACTGTGCGGCGACAAGACGACTGCCCGCCTTCCCCTCCCCGTAGGGAAAGGCGCATTTCCCCTCCGCCTGTTGACCACCCGACACTCGGCAACCGCCTTGGTCATCGAGAAGGAGTCGGAGAGAACGACGCCCGCCACCGGATCGACTGCCTCAACCGATCCCTGGCGCTAGAAGAAAAAGATGAGCTTGGTCCGCCTTGTTTTGGCCCCCGCATCCGAGATGAGCCCTTTCCCAAAGGGTTCACGCTCCCGGGAGATACGCCCAAGTACACCGGCTCCGTGAAGCCGGAGGACTAGCTGGTCGACTACTCCATAGCCGTTAGCATCGCCAATGGCAACAAGCGCGTTGTCGTGAAGTACGTTCCGCTCATACTCCAGGGCACAGCCCGGACGTGGCTGAACAGCCTGAAGCCCTGCAGCATCAACAGCTGGGTTGACATCACTGAAGCTTTCATCCACAACTTCACCAGCACGTACAAGCGGCCGCCCAAGCCTCGCCAGCTCTCCTTATGCGTCCAAGGCACCACCGAGTCGACTCGTGACTACCTCACTGTTGGGCCAAGCTGCGCAACTCATGCGAAGGTGTGCACGAGGTGCAGGCCATCAAGTACTTCACTGCCGGGTACCGAGAAGGCACCCTCCTCAAGCACCGGCTTCTCTGCGACGAGCCGACGACCCTCGATGAACTGCTGATCATAGCAGACAAGTACGCCACAGCCGACTCCTCCATGAAGGCGGAAATCCGAGTTGACGTATATGGCAAATTGGCTCCTCAAGCTCCTCGGACCCTGGCTGGCGACGCCAGTCGGCGTCAGCAACTGAATGACAACAAACGCAAGGCCACGCTGCCAGCTTCCACAAGCCGGCAGGTGGCGACAGTCGAGGGCCAGTAGCCAGAAGGGCAGCCTCCACCCAAGCGTCAGAAGGGTGGCAAGACCAACTGGTTACCCGCCTTCTCGTACGAGCAGACTCTCGATGCACCCTGCAAGTTCCACAGCGATGCGAAGCCGTCCAACCACACCACTCAAAAATGCCACTGGCTCACCAGGATCGCCAAAGGTGATGGACTCCCACCTCCTCCTCCTGCCGGCCTGCCGCCTCCTCCTCCCCAATAGGCGGCGGCTCGGCCAGTCGGCGCCATACAAGATGAATACCCTGAAGAGAATGGAGCTTATGTCATGTTCACCAGCATGGCCCACGATAGGCACAGCAGACGGCAGCGACAACAATAAGTAAATGCAGTCGCATCAAAGACCCCCGAGTTCATGCATTGGTCTGAGAAGCCCATCAACTGGAGCAGAGCAGACCACCCAGAGGTGATGCCCAATCCCGGTTCTTATGCCCTAGTTTTGGATGCCACTTTCTCCACAGAGAGGCGGACTGCTCGCTTTTCCCGAGTCCTGATAGATGGCGGCAGCTGCATCAACATCTTGTACCGAGACACTGTGGAGAAGCTAGGAATCAAACAGAGGAAACTTCAGCCCAGTCGGACTATGTTCCATGGCATAGTTCTTGGCCTTTCCTGCTCACCAATCGGAAAGACTCAAATTGACGTCCTCTTCGGAGACAAGGAACACTTTCGCCGAGAGTCGGTCTAGTTTGAGGTGGTGGACCTTGAGAGCCCTTATCATGCACTGCTTGGGCGGCCTGCTCTGGCCAAGTTCATGGAGGTCCCCCACTATGCCTACCTCAAGATGAAGATGCCAAGCACTAAGGGAATCCTAACCATAACTGTGGACTACAAGAAGTCGTCCGCCTGCGCGGCAGACAGCAGCCGGCTAGCCGAGTCCCTCGTGATCGCGGCTGAGAAGCGGCTCCTTGACCGGGTTGTAGCAATGGCAAGCAAGCAGCCGGAGATGTCACCCAACCCCAAGGAGTCGGAAGCTAAGGGCTCATTCAAGCCGGCCAAAGAACACAAAGAAGATACCCTTGGACCTGGAGCACCCGGAGAGGCACGCTGTCATAGGTGCGAACCTTGACATCAAATAGGAAAGCGAGTCGTCGATTTCCTCCGTGAGAATCGGGACATCTTTGCATGGTCTCCCAAGGACATGCCCGGTGTTCTGACAGATTTCGCCGAGCACAAGCTACATGTCCGACCTGATGCTAAGCCAGTCAGGCAGCCCTTGCGCCGCCTGTCAGAGGAGAAGAGAAGAGTTGTCTGAGAAGAGATAGCCCGGCTTCTAGCAGCCGGCTTCATCATGGAGGTGTTCTTTCCCGAATGGTTAGCCAACCTAGTCCTCGTGCTGAAGAAGAATAAGTAGTGGCGCATGTGTATTGATTATACCAGCCTCAACAAAGCTTGCCCCAAAGACCCATTTGCTCTGCCAATAATTGACCAAGTAATTGACTCCATAGCCGGATGCGAGCTGTTGAGCTTTTTGGATGCATACTTAGGGTATCATCAGATCAAGCTGAGCCCGGCCGACAGGCTGAAGACCGCCTTCATCACACCATTCGGAGCCTTCTATTATCTGACAATGACGTTCGGCTTGAGGAATGTGTTGGGGAACGTAGCAGAATTTTAAAATTTTCCATGCATCACCAAGATCAATCTATGGAGTCATCTAGCAACGAGGGAGAGGGGAGTGCATCTACATACCCTTGTATATCGCGAGCGAAAGTGTTCAAGAGAACGGGGTTGATGGAGTCGTACTCATCGTGATCCAAATCACCGATGATCGAGCGCCAACGGACGGCACCTCCGCGTTCAACACACGTACGGTTGGGAAGACGTCTCCTCCTTCTTGATCTAGCAAGGGAAGGAGAGGTTGATGTAGATCGAGCAGCACGACGGTGTGGTGATGGAAGCAGCAGTGATCTTGGCAGGGCTTCGCCAAGCTCCAACGAGAGAGAGAGGTGTTACGAGGGGAGAGGGAGGCGCCAGGGACTTGGGTACGGCTGCCCTCCCTCCCCCCCACTATATATAGGGCCCCTAGGGGGGCGCCGGCCCTAGGAGATGGGATCTCCAAGGGGGGGCGGCGGCCAAGGGGGACTTGCCCCCCAAGCCAAGTGGGGCGCCCCCACCCCTAGGATTTCCAACACTAGGCGTAGGGGGAGGCCCATGGGGGGCGCACCAGCCCACCAGGGGCTGGTTCCCCTCCCACTTCAGCCCATGGGGCCCTCTGGGATAGGTGGCCCCACCCAGTGGACCCCCGGGACCCTTCTGGTGGTCCCGGTACAATACCGATTGCCCTCGAAACTTTCCCGATGGCCGAAACTGGACTTCCTATATATAAACCTTCACCTCCGGACCATTTCGGAACTCCTCGTGATGTCCGGGATCTCATCCGGGACTCCGAACAACTTTCGGGTTACCGCATACTAATATCTCTACAACCCTAGCATCACCGAACCTTAAGTGTGTAGACCCTAGGGGTTCGGGAGACACGCAGACATGACCGAGACGACTCTTCGGTCAATAACCAACAGCGGGATCTGGATACCCATGTTGGCTCCCACATGTTCCATGATGATCTCATCGGATGAACCACGATGTCGAGGATTCAATCAATCCTGTATTCAATTCCCTTTGTCAATCGGTACGTTACTTGCCCGAGATTCGATCGTCGGTATCCCAATACCTCGTTCAATCTCGTTACCGGCAAGTCACTTTACTCGTACCGTAATGCATGATCCCGTGACCAAACACTTGGTCACATTGAGCTCATTATGATGATGCATTACCGAGTGGGCCCAGAGATACCTCTCCGTCATACGGAGTGACAAATCCCAGTCTTGATCCGTGTCAACCCAACAGATACTTTCGGGGATACCTATAGTATACCTTTATAGTCACCCAGTTATGTTGTGACGTTTGGTACACCCAAAGCACTCCTACGGCATCCGGGAGTTACACGATCTCATGGTCTAAGGAAATGATACTTGACATTGGAAAAGCTCTAGCAAACGAACTACACGATCTTGTGCTATGCTTAGGATTGGGTCTTGTCCATCACATCATTCTCCTAATGATGTGATCCCGTTATCAATGACATCCAATGTCCATAGTCAGGAAACCATGACTATCTATTGATCAACGAGCTAGTTAACTAGAGGCTCACTAGGGACATGTTGTGGTCTATGTATTCACACATGTATTACGATTTCCGGATAACACAATTATAGCATGAACAATAGACAATTACCATGAACAAGGAAATATAATAATAACCATTTTATTATTGCCTCTAGGGAATATTTCCAACAGTCTCCCACTTGCACTAGAGTCAATAATCTAGTTACATTGTGATGAATCAAACACCCATAGAGTTCTGGTGTTGATCATGTTTTGCTCGCGGAAGAGGTTTAGTCAACGGATCTGCGACATTCAGATCCGTATGTACTTTGCAAATATCTATGTCTCCATCTTGAACATTTTCACGAATGGAGTTGAAGCGACGCTTGATGTGCCTGGTCTTCTTGTGAAACCTGGGCTCCTTGGCAAGGGCAATAGCTCCAGTGTTGTCACAGAAGAGAGTGATCGGCCCCTACGCATTGGGTATGACTCCTAGGTCGGTGATGAACTCCTTCATCCAGATTGCTTCGTGCGCTGCATCCGAGGCTGCCATGTACTCCGCTTCACATGTAGATCCCGCCATGACGCTTTGCTTGCAACTGCACCAGCTAACTGCCCGACCATTCAAAATATACATGTATCCGGTTTGTGACTTAGATTCATCTAGATCTATGTCGAAGCTAGCGTCGATGTAACCCTTTACGACGAGCTCCTCGTCACCTCCATATACGAGAAACATATCCTTAGTCCTTTTCAGGTACTTCAGGATGTTCTTGACCGCTGTCCAGTGTTCCATGCCGGGATTACTTTGGTACCTTCCTACCAAACTTACGGCAAGGTTTACATCAGGTCTGGTACACAACATGGCATACATGATAGACCCTATGGCTGAGGCATAGGGGACGACACTCATCTTTTCTCTATCTTCTGCCGTGGTCGGACATTGAGCTGGGCTCAATTTCACACCTTGCAACACGGGCAAGAACCCCTTCTTGGACTAATCCATATTGAACTTCT